>NC_056743.1:1431557142-1431760251 GCF_019279795.1 Protopterus annectens | reverse complement strand
TTGGGGCTCAGAGCCAAAGCTGGTTTTGCTGCTGCCATACTTCATGGCTTCTTGGAGGCTCAGCTGCTTTCTCCTCGTGGGTTTCTTCTTGAGCTTTTGCACTCTGCCATTAGTAAGGAATACTGCAGCAGTGAATGTAAAGACATAGTACAGTTGTGTAAAATTTTACCATAATGGTAGATGTCCTTGCCTTCACCGCTGCAGTATTCACTCCGTCCCCTCTATCTTTCTGGTCTTTTTCCATTCCTGGCTGTTCAGGTACTCCTTGGTTTTCCTTTGACTGCTGTTCCTACTGGGGCAATCTGTTCTGAGGATGGTATGCCTGAACGTCACCTTCATGCCCTACCTTACGCAAGGAGTAAGCAGGTGATGTTCTGCGTACCTTAAAGCAACAGAAATCTTTTGTAAACTGGCCGGATGGACGGCTTCATGGCAGGGAATCTCATTAGTAAGGAATACTGCAGAGGTGAAGGCAAGGACATCTACAATTATGGTAAGATTTTACACAAATGTACTATTCAGTGAATATAGATTCAATCAGTGAAAACAACCTTCAGTCAAGAATACTGATAAGAACAGAATGTGCAGTACATTTGCGTAAAAACACATTTTGTTTGTATGGTACAAGGCTTGGGAACACACACAATTAAGTCAGTTCATTTTGAACTGATGTGCAGAAAGCCTTTGCAGTACAGATACTAGAGTATGAGTGCAGAAGTCAGGTCAAATATCCAGCATTCGAGAACATTAATTATACTATTCAGAAGGAAAAGAATATGAAGAATATAAATGCAGAGAACTATTTCAGTTTATTAGCATTGTTATTGGAAACAGTATTCAGATATAGTTGACATTTACCTCCACTGTACAAAATAAAGCATTCTTAACCAAACTACGGTGTTTGCAGAATTGACTGTGAAAAGTACAAGACTTGACACAAAGGCGAGACTGGTATCTGTTCAGCATCGTTCTGTGTAAGCAACAGATAAAGACATTCATTCTAGTCTCGTTCTAGTGGTGTCCAGTTCATACCAGTAATTTACAGTCATAATTCCTATAGGCTGTAAGCTTTGCTATTTGTGATGGGAGGAGGTAATGCAGAAAGTATGGCCACATCTGTTCTAAAATATTTTTAGTAGCATATTTTTAGTAGGATTGCTGTTGCTCTATCATGTGCTAAGGGATGAAGTGATGTTGGTACCTGATTTTAATACTTTGCCCACTGCATTTCAAAAATCCTTGGGTGAGATGTTTGAATAATTTAAGACTTTAAGATGACCTTTTTTTGATGAGAAAGTTGCACGCATTTCTTAGACGTGCATAGTGCTCTTTATCATTCTGAGAGGTTGTTTTGGTAACATTCGGCCAGGCTTTAGTTTTACAAACACAGCTGGCTTTAGTTCAGGTGTCATCCATGGTTGAGGTGTGATTTTATCTTTTACTAATTTTAAAGAAGCTAGGCTATTTAAGATTTAATTTACTGTAAACTTAAAAGCAGCCGACCTGCATCATACATGGTGGGGAGTTCTAGCAAAGTTTTCCAGTTTAAGGTTGAGACATGTTTTTGCCTCTTATTTTAAAGAAGCTAGGCTACTTAGAATTTAATTTACTGTCAATTAAAAAGCAGCTGAGAGCATCATATGTGATGGGAGCTCTAAGAAAGGTTTCCAATTAATTTGATAAGTCAGGGTTATGCCAATAGTTTTGAATTTGTGCAATGGACAGACTGCAAGGTTATGTCTAGTTTGCCTTGATTCTAGAAGGCAAAAGTAGGATGCTGACTGTAAACTTTTCCATGTCTTGATCTTTACACAAATGGGTACTGTGTGATCTAATAACCTTAAAATGACCAGAGTATTTTCACAGAAATGTAAACCTTTCCTACTGCTCACTGCTAACAGAGATCATTGCTATACAAATGCAAACAGCATTGGACCATAGCATCAGTTTCAGAAATCAGACTATTTACAAAGCTATCTACAAAAGAAAAAGATCCAGTTCTTAAGCACACTAAATATTGCTCAAAATCCCCCACCAAAGTAGCGAATGATAAAAGTACAGTTGTGTACACTTACCATAAATGTAGATGTTTGAGTGTATTCACTGTTGCAGTCATCACATTTGGGTAATCTGCTTGCAGCCCCAGTCGGCCTGATTAAAGTCTTGGATCCTGCGTCAGTTGTTGTCCCTTCTTCCATGACGTCAGGTAGTCAGCGGTATAAAACATGCAGCCGATGCCATTACATCAGTTTTTCTTGCCCCAGATGTCAGGTGACCCCTAATGGGGAGAAAATAAACAAAAACACAAAGGTATACCTCCAACAAAAAGCATATACACCAAAAAGGGTTTTAAGTATAGTAAAGGAAAGTAGAAGTATATCCAGAAGATGTTAGGGGGCTGGAGGGAGGGTAACCAGGACTGCACCAGTGAATACACTCGAACATCTACATTTATGGTAAGTGTACACAACCGTACTATGTTCTTCCTGTTTCACTGTTGGAGTCATTACATTTGGGTAGATTCCCAAAGCTAAAGTTGGGAGGAGGAGTTTATATAGCATTAGGGCCAGCTATAAGGCCCTGCAAAGCCAGCTCTGGATTTAGAGAACATTGGCAAATGATAATGCTTGGTGAAAGTATGTACAGAACTCCAGGTAGCAGCTTCTAGGATGTCCCTGGTAGGAACACCTCAGAGAAAAGCTGCAGAACTAGATGCAGCCCTGGTGGAGTGAGATCTGATCCCCTGGGG
Source organism: Protopterus annectens (assembly GCF_019279795.1). Classification (NCBI taxonomy): domain Eukaryota; kingdom Metazoa; phylum Chordata; order Ceratodontiformes; family Protopteridae; genus Protopterus; species Protopterus annectens. The sequence continues at coordinate 1,431,757,502 of NC_056743.1, read as the reverse complement.
GATAGGTTTTCCATGGTGCTTATAGCAGAAATTAATGCAATGGCTTATCCATTTAGAAATGGTTTGTTTTGAAATAGTCTTCCCCTCGGCCCCTGCAGCAAATGCTACCAGCAGTTCAGATTTTCTTCAAGGTTTAGTCCTGTCCAAGTAGAATCTAAGTTGTGTGTGCACATCCAAGGGATGTAGAATCCGTTCCCCTTTGTTCTGTGGATTGGGAAAGAAGGTTGGCAAATGAATGGACTGATTAAGAGCCACACTGGATACCGCCTTGGGCATGAAGGATGGATTGGTCCTGAGTGACACCCTGTCCGCATGAAAGATGATGAAAGGCTCCACTGCCATAAGGGCCTGTAATTCAGGTATCCCTTCTAGCTGAAGTGATTGCTAAACGGAAAGCAGTTTTCCAAGAAAGAAATTTTAAGTCTGCAGTAGTAAGCCATGTAGTAAGCTGTCTTGTTATTCCCAGATTTGGCAGTGGAGGCCTCCCACTGCTTAGTTCTGAGAGTCCCCTGGGACTGTAACCTGGGGTTTTTGCTGTGTCTGGGTTTGGCTTGAGAACACCTGGAAGGGGCTGGAAAGGACCAATTTTTAGTAGGCCAGTGCCTACTAAATCTAGGAGGTTGCACTTGTAAAAAAATCTTTAACAGTATGCATATATTTAGCTTTATCTTCCATCTTTTTATGAACTTCTTCAGCCTTGTTGCCAAACAGGCGGTCCTGATTTAAAGGAGCATCAAACAATTTAGCTTTATCGTGATCAGGCAAATATTGCTCCTTAAGCCAAGCATGCCTTCTAAGCACAGACCCAGTAACAGCAGCCCTGCAAGAGGCCTTTAAAGAATCAAAACCACATTGCAAAGTATGCTTTCCAACTTGTTCAGCAGAATGCATTAAGTCCTGTAAATCTTTATTTTCCACACAGTCAGGAATCAACATAATTTTCTGTTTAAGCAGTCCAATGACATGTTGCTGATATTTTAACATATGAAATTGGCAGTTTAAAGCTCTGATTGCCAAGGTTGCTGAAGTATAAACCTTTTTACCCAATCTATCCAGCGCCCTGGAGTCTCTATCAGAAGGGGTAGGATTTTTAGCAGTAGAAGATTTAATACCCTTGGGCCCCTGAGAAATAGTCTATGGATCTGCAATAGGATTTTTGTAAAGGAACTTGTGGGACTCAGGAACCCTGTAGTATCTGTCAGGTTTACTAAGAGCAGGAGGCAGGGAATCAGGGGCCAAACTGGATTCTGAGAAAACATCATCAACAATGTCTAGTACCGGAGGAATAGCCAAAGGCCTATGCTGAGGTAGAAGAAGGAAATCCCTATGCTTCTTTTTTGAATCAGAAAATTCCTGGCTTTCCCAATGAAAATGCTCCCTTAAAGTATGTAAGGTTTCCCCAAAAGAAAAATCCTCAGGAGGGGAAACAGAGGGAATAGAATCCTCTGCATCAGAATCATCAAGTAGGTAAGGACAAATCCAGGTCATCAGAAGAGTCAGAAAAAACAGAATCCTGATCAGAAGATTCATAATCAAGCTCAGCCCTAGGCCTCTTAGAGGGGAGAGGGGGGTTGACTACCCCTGATTAGAGTTATTAGATCTTCAGCCATTTTTATCATTTGTTTTTTTAAGCATAGGGACCTGAGCATGTGGCCTGGGTGTCTGTTTTTTAGACATGGATCGAGATTTAGACCTTAGTACTGAAGGAGGAGTTGATTTAATATGCAAGTCCGTAGGCCTGAATACACCCTCAGAAGCTGGTGCCTGCACAGTGGCTCCGGACCCATCCAAGGTAGATACATCCACGGGTTCCATAGTTGAAGTATCTTGTGGCATACCGGACTCCGAATGGGTCTCAGTACAGGCCTGTGAATCAGAAATAGCGGGTATCAGGGGCTGTGAAAGAGCCTCACTGAGTACCAGCGAAATGGCAACTGGCTTAGGAGAAGCATCGTCGGCAGTTTTGGACCTCGGCGCCTTGTCTCTGTCTTTATCTTTGCATTTTTTCAGAATCCTGGTAGTTGGATGGCTAACCAATGACATTTCTGGATAATTAAACTGAGAACTGAAATATTTAAAGGCAAAAATACACTAACGACGGATAGTGCGCTGATTAAATAAAGCACAAAACCGACATCAAGGTACGTCATGGTCAGGGCCTAGACAAGGAATACAGTATGAATGAAATCTTTATGAGGCATTTGCTTTCTACAAGTAATGCAATTATTAACTTTTACTGACATTGGAAAGGAGCAAGAAAAGGTTTCCCCAACGGGGTACTTAGCTTTAAGTTGAAGACTTCGGTTCTGAAACTCGAAAACGAAAATTTCAGGAGTCGGTTGACCGGCACCTGCGAACTGCTTTTGCTTCGGGCACCGCACAGCAAGAAAGACTGATGTAATGGCATCAGCTGCATGTATTATACCCCTGACGTCATGGAAGAAGGGACAGCAACCTGATGCAGGACCCAAGACTTTGTTAATCAGGCCGACTGAGGGCAACCTGCAAGCAGATTACCCAAATGTAATGACTGCAACAGTGAAACACGAACATCTAATTCTACTTGTAAAGAAATAACAGATGACCTGCAATTTTGCACATGTTTAGCAAAGGCTGTGGTCAGACTGGTCAAACTCATTCTTGTCAGAATGCAAGTATAGTTATGCAACTAAATAACATTCAAGATAACCTTACTCTCTGGACGTCATCTCATAACCCTGCACATAAAAATCTATAAACTGCCAGACACATACCAGGCCTCTTTTTTGGTCATGTGTGCCCCTTTGCCTGCTAACTATCAAGGCTCTCCTCAATAAGTCTTACACGGCCTGGGAGGGGGCCTATCATCAAAGGCAGCTATGAGCGTGACTTGTGTTTTTGTTATCTTGTCACTGACAGTATCATCATCATCTTCTATTTCTTAATGGCCTAACCCCATTCCTGGCATGAGCACTTTTGTCACCACAAGGACCACTTAGGTTACCTAGTCTGTTCCCCAACATGCTCGGAACAGGGGAATATCAATGGCTTAGGCAGCTGCACCCACATCTTCCTAGATCTATCTCCTTATGTCATGAATGGTCCCCACTCTTCAGCTAAGGCCCTGTCATCACAGCAGTGGTATGAGCTGGGTGGGGAACCACCATCCCTCCATCTAGGATGTGCATGACCATCCTTCCCTGTCTGTGCCATCAAGTGTTCAAGCTTAGTTGAACTAGGATCGCTTATGCTGTAGCCATGGTTTCACCTCTCTAACCAGGCTTCCATTTTTTCAAAAAGGAGATTCCAGACCTCTAGTTAAGTACCAGTCAGTTACAGAATCAAAAAATAAAGACTGATAGATGAAAGGAGATGGGAGGGTAGGTACAAAACAGGAAAAGCCTATCAAATTTATATTGTTACAGCGAGTTAGATCCCGCAACTTCTTAGTGCAAGAAATCTGGACAAAATCAAAAATAAAGGAGGATAAAGGTCCAAAATCCGAGAGTGGTTTTAATTACTTGTTGTGTCTTTCGGCTTTTCCCGGTTAGGGGTCGCCACAGCGGAACTCCGATCCACTAATGATTGGTAGTTGATTTTTACGTGCTGAGTTACCAGCCCTGACGCACAACCTTCAACGAAGGTACGCCCATTCACGCACGTCTCCACGCAGAAGATGCTCTAGCTGAGAATCGAACAGGACAGCGTCTTACTGTGAGGCAACAACGCTACCGCAGCACCACCGCCACAGTTATAGTGGTTTTAATTACTGCTCTGATAAAATTAGAAAGTTGTTAGAATGACAATTTATGCATTCTCTGAAGGATATAAAGTCTAAAACTCACATATCTTTCATTATTTAGCGAGTTCAGCCCTCAATGATTTGCTAGAAAACCACAAATGTTATGAGGAACAGACTAAAAATATGATGCAAAAATCTGGACATTCTGCAAAAATCTGTACATTTTAGAGGTATGGTATTTATTACATTACATCCTTCTGTTTCTGGATGTTAGTCCAGAGGTATGGTAGGAATGCCAACTTATGAAATGCTTGGGAGTGCAAGCCCTCCAAACATAATGGGACCAAATCAAACAGTCTCCTTAACTTTGAATGGGCATCTAGTTTCTAATTTTTCATAAAAATGGAAAGGTGAAGAACAAATCATAAGTTTAAAGATCTCTTCTACATAAACTTCTATGAAGAAGCATCACCTCTCAAAGAATGAGCAAATATTTGGCCTTCCAAAGACCTGTCAGTAGTAGTGTCATAACAAAAAGCAATGTAATTTGCTAGCCATTTTGAAATGGGTTCCCACTACTTTACCAGCTTAGCTAGGTAAAAAAAGGGTTTACTATTGAAATGTAGAACAGCACTACATCGACTGTACTATAGTCGAACACGGAAGTTCGAAAATAGTAATGACGATAAAAAAACAATCTAGGACTGTGTTTTAACATGGGTCAAGGTAGGGGCGATGTTTGTAGTTCTGAATAATACTGAACACCTACCTCGACCCATGTTAAAACCATTCCTAGATTGTTTTTTTGACGTCAACATTACTATTTTCGAACTTCCGTGTTCGACTATAGTACCGTCGATGTAGTGTCGTTTGACATTTCAATAGTAAACCAAAAAAAAAGTCAGGACCAAGTAAAACAAACAGATAAAGTGCTTTCCCTACACAAACCTGTACAAACTGTCACCACCAGACCTAACAAGTAAAAGGTGTCAGATGCTGTAACATCCAATATTGCACAGAGATACATAAAAAAATAGAAGTTATGTACTCACCATAACGTTCCATCTGAGTAGTTGTACTTCATTTATCTTCAACCTGTGGATTTCGGATGCACACCGGATCTGACACGGTCACATTTTCTAGCTATGGATCCGAGCTCCAGACTCCTCCCCTTACCCATAATGCCCCCTTCTCCCTTCAGATCGAGTTTGCTGCCTAACAGGTATCATCTACATGACCCAACACCACCTTATCATAACAAGGATCTCCATTACACTCCTTGACCTGGACAGAGTCAAGGGCCAAACACTTTACACAAGGTTATAAACATAGCCTGCATCCATGATAAGGGCATGGGAAGGAGGAGGGGAAGGCTGAAGACAAATGAAGTACAACTATTCAGATGGAATGTTATGGTGAGTATATACAGTAACTTCTTTATCTGTAGTAGTTTACTTCATTTGACTTCAACCTGTGGGACAGAGTCCTCAGCTACCATAAACTCCTGGGTGGCCCTCATGGAAGGATATTCCAGAGCACCATAGAACCAAAGGATGCGCTATTCAATGACACAATATCCAACATGTAATGAGAAATGAAGGTATGAGATGAAGACCAAGTAGTTGCCGAGCAGATATCATCCAGAGACACCCTAGACCAGAAGGCAGCTGATGTAGCCATAAATCGGGTGGAGTGTGCCTTCACATGTCCTGGCAAGGACCTACCTTTCACCTCATAGGCTCGAGCAATGCACAAGGAAATCCATAGAGCAACTGTTACCTTGGAAACTGGCTTACCTAAAAAGGGTTTAGCATAAGACATGAATAACTGATCAGATTTGCGGAAGGGTTTTGTCCTATGTAAGTAAAATCTCAGTTGCCTATGAACATCAAGCAGATGCAGCTTGTATTCCCCTTTGTTTTAGAAGTTGGGAAAGAAAACTGGTAAATATATCATTTGGTTAATATTGGCTTCCAAAGCCACCTTAGGAAGAAAGGATGGGTTAGTATGCAACAACACTCTATCCTTGTGAAAGATCATGTAGGACACCTTAATAGAAAGAGCTTGAAGCTCTGACACTCTTCTCGATGAGGTAATGCCCACCGGGAATGCAGTTTTCCATGTCAAAAACTGAAGATCAACCAATGTTGCCAGTTCAAAGGGTGCAGAAACCAATGCCTGTAACACTATGGTAAGATCCCATGGAGGTGTAGGGTCCTTAGCTGGAGGTCTAAGTAGAAAGGTCCCTTTAAGGAATGTTTTACATAGTTTGGAAGAAGCCAGGGAAGACATATTCATCCCCACATGAAAGTTAGAGATATCTGCCAGCTGCACCTTAACTGTTGAAGAACTAGCACCCTGATGGAAGATGCTGGCCAAAAACTCTAAGACCTCTGAAAGAGGAGCCGTGAAAGGGTCCAAAGCTTGCTGATTAGCCCATATGGACAAAGTCTCCATTTACTACACTACACCACTCTGGTGGAGAATTTGTGAGCCGCCACCAAGATGGACTTTACGGGCGATGACAATCCGGGAGTCCTGATAATCATAGGAACCGGAGCAGCCAAGCCGTGAGCTTCAGACTGTCCAGATCTGGGTGAGGGATCCCTGAGGGATAAGAAAGAAGATCCGGGACTGAATCCAACATCCATAGCGGAACAACTACATTAGACCACAGTGAGGGGAACCAAACCTGGTGAGGCCAGAATGGGGTGATGAGGATCACAGTGCTCCCTAGCTTTCGAGCTTTCTGTAGAAACTTCGACATAAGAGGAAGCGGTGGATAAGCATAGAGGAGACCGGGAGGCAAAGCAGGAACCAGTGCGTCTCTAGGGACTTCCTCCTCCGGGGGGTTCAGAATGGAAAAATCACTGCACTTTGCATTGGAATCGCAGCAAGGCAGACCCCACTTTCGAAAGATCTGTTCCGCTACTGAAGGATTCAGAGACCACTTGTAAGGCATCAGAATCGATCTGCTGAGCCTGTCCGCTAGAATGTTGGACAGCCCCAGAATGTGCATTTCTACTAGAAAGCGGCTGGTGGAGATCGCCCATTCCCACACTCTCATGACTTCTCGACAGAGGGGATAAGATCTAGTTGGAAATACAACACCAAAAGGCACCAAAGTGCAAAGAAAAGCACCAGTGCACAACTTGCTTCACCACAAAAACGAAAAACAGGAATCCAGTAAAAAGGTTTATTTCTCTCTCTAGCGCCTCGGCCACCAACAGCCTTCAAGGAGTAACAATCAATACATACCACACAATATATATACATCATCAATTAACAATTAAACAATTAATGTACTTAAAATTTAAAACCATACAATATTTTCTAAAGAATACTCTTCCAGCAAAATTCTACATTCAAACCTTTGGGTACCAAAGTATTATACTTTAATATAAAAATAGCCTCTTTTTTTAAAAGCAGACATCTAATTTTGTCTTTATCATAATCACATACAAAAATCTGTTGTAAAACAGTTGCTTTTAAACCCACAGGGTTACCATTGTGACATTCTTTAAAATGTTGAGCCACAGGACTCTCATCCCTATTATTCCGAATGTCTCTTAAGTGTTCCAACAATCTCACTTTAAACATTCTTTTTGTTTGTCCAATATAAAATTTGTCACAATCACACTTTATTACATAAACTACCCCATCCGTTCTACAATTATAGGCACCATTGGGTGAAAAAGGAATATTATTAATATAGGGAAAAAAAATTTCTGTATAGCAGCATATACTACATTTCCCACAAGGCTTAAAACCTCTTTCCTGAATTTGCCAAGGCAATCCAATTGCAGGTCTAGTAAACCTAGTGTGAACTAACAAATCCTTAATATTTCTTCCCCTCTTATAGGAAAAGACTATCTTCTTATTAACTAGACCTGTCAATTCTTCAAAATTCCTTAAAAATTCCCAAAAGTATAAAAAGCAATGTCTAATATTCCTACTACAAATATTGTATGTAGAAACTATAAAGAATTTCTCTGACTCTACATTATTATTCACCCCATTATTTTGCTTATTCCTAAAAGATCTATTATTTCTGTTATTATTATATCTAATATTAAATACCTTTTGGATATCTTTATCAATTAATCTGATGTCATACTTTCTAGTAATAAACATATTTCTTGTTTGTTCAATTTCCTTCAAAAAATTACTTTCATCATTACATAATCTAGAAATTCTTAAAAACTCTCCATAAGGTAAAGAGTCCATGGTGTGTGTAGGGTGACAACTAGTGCCCATTAAAAATTCATTAACTGTTCCAAATTTCCTATGAATACTCGTAATGATGTTTTTTCCTTTTTGTCCACATAAATTAATATCCAAAAATGAGACTTTCGGCCTATATTGTAAACCATCAAATATTATACCGAATCTATTAACTTGAATTTCCTGCACAAAAGTCTGTAGTAAATGAAAGTCATCTTCACATAAAAATACCAAGTCATCTATGTATCTGAAATAGAGCCTGACATGATTTTTGAAAAACAATTTATTATAAATACATTCCTTTTCCACCAAACCCATAAAAATATTGGCATACATGGGTGCAAATGGTGCACCCATAGCTGCACCTTGAATCTGGTGAAAAACTTGATCTTCAAAGTAAAAATAATTATTCTCTAGGCAAAATTTCACCAAGTCTAATATATAATGAGTAAAAGGAGTATTGCCCATCTGAAGCAATACAGCCTCCAATCCAAAAACATGTTGGATGTTGGTATATAGACTTTGTACATCTAATGTTATCCAATACATATTCTCATGCCATATAATGTTTTTAATTTTATTCAGAAAATCAAATGAATCTTGTATATAAGAAGGGAGTTGTTTAGCTTCCTTCAACAAAATACCATGTAAAATAACTCCTAAATTATGTAAAAAATATTTACAGGCTGAGACAATAGGACGTCCAGGAGGAGTAACATTATCCTTGTGAATCTTTGGTAAACAATAAAAATACGCTGGACCTGTATTCTCACATGATAATTTGTTCTTAACATCCTTCTCACACCAGTAACAAGTCTACAGCCCCTTTGAATTAATGCAGCATAGTTTATCTTTGCTTGCCCTATCAAAATTGATACTAACTTTTTTATATACTGTTTCAACTGTTAATAAATCAAGACACATTTTTAAATATTGAGTATAGTGCATTATTACTATTTTATTACCTTTATCAGAAGGCTTAATAATCAATTCTTTTTGTTTAGAAAAATTAATCAAAGCTAACCATTTTTTTTTAGTTATATTACATTGAACTTGCTTTAAATCAAAATTCTTGAGCAACATGTCATATTCAAACTCAATCATAGACTGGAATTTCTTAATGCCCTCATGACTAGAAGGTGGCATAAACTGACTATTATAGCCCACTGCAGAAGTATCAATTTTGCAATAGGCATTCAAATCACTATTACAAGAGACAAAGGACTCATATGAATCTATGTCAGAAAAAAATTCATCACTACTAAAAGTATTGTCATTACAAGTGTTATTAGTAGCATCAGAAATCCAATTTTCAAAAAAAATGCCACAAGTGCATTTTTCTAATTATTTTAAATAATTCAATTTTACATTCATAAAGCTTCGGTATTACAGTTGGTACAAACTTTAACCCAAAATTCAAAGCAGAAAAGACATCATCTTCAATTGTATACCCAGATAAATTAAGAACATTACTAATACCACTTTGTTCTTTTATTATTCCGCCATTGACGTTGTTGCCCCCCTCTGTATTGTTCCTGTTCAGGATAACCTCTCTTCTGTTGTCGATTATCTCTCCAGGGTGACGAAAATTGTCATGAAAATAATGTTCATCATTTGGTAAAGGCAAGGGTGGAAAATTATTAACATCCACATTAAATTGCCTATCTACCACTGCAGATGGAGTATCAGCACTATTAACACTGACAAGCCTCTCCTTAACTTTCCCATTCATTTCCTGGTTACGTGCTGTTGAACGAACACTTTGACTGGATACCTTGAAAAAAGCATCACCTCTTTCAAAGTCTCTAAGGTCTCGTTGAATTTTATACATTTTATAGTCAAGCACCTTCTTTTCATAAATGTCCACCTTGTCCCTAATGTCCAACAAACAAGACTCAAAGCGACTTCTATCCAAGACAGTCGCTAAATTGGAACAAATATTAGCAATATCAGTCTTTATATGAGAAAGTTTCAGTATGTCCCTTTCAATGAGAATATTCAACCATTCTCTAGAACAAAGATGTGCTGCTTTCTCCCATCTTTGTTTAAAGGTTTTATCATTAGAATTTGTCATATCAAATGGTTCAGATGGAAACTTAATAGCTCTAAGACCACGAGGTATGATATCTAAATCAAGATACCTCTGCAAACTAATGTGATTATAATGTGTTGTCAATTTCTTTGTTCATTAAGTTATTCAACTTAGATATCAAAGTTTTTACCTCTGTGGGATAGTCCGCTGAGTGTTTGCTAACATTGGCAAAAGGATTATTAACATGCCAACTACGTGTTTCCGCAAATAAAAGAAACAGAATTTTCATTGTTTCCACCAGTAATTCTATCAGGTCTCTCTGTCCGCTCGTTGCGCGTAGTTCTATCAGGTCTCTCCATCCGCTCTGTACGATCTTTATCTCGTTCCACCGTAGAGCTTAAAAAATCATCCATAGTTCGTTGAGAGGAACCCAGACTCTCCTCTCTAAAAATGCGTGGTAAATCAACGGAAGGATCACTCACCATCAATTGGAAATACAACACCAAAAGGCACCAAAGTGCAAAGAAAAGCACCAGTGCACAACTTGCTTCACCACATAAACGAAAAACAGGAATCCAGTAAAAAGGTTTATTTCTCTCTCTAGCGCCTCGGCCACCAACAGCCTTCAAGGAGTAACAATCAATACATACCACACAATATATATACATCAATTATTAACAATTAAACAATTAATGTACTTAAAATTTAAAACCATACAATATTTTCTAAAGAATACTCTTCCAGCAAAATTCTACATTCAAACCTTTGGGTACCAAAGTATTATACTTTAATATAAAAATAGCCTCTTTTTTTTAAAAGCAGACATCTAATTTTGTCTTTATCATAATCACATACAAAAATCTGTTGTAAAACAGTTGCTTTTAAACCCACAGGGTTACCATTGTGACATTCTTTAAAATGTTGAGCCACAGGACTCTCATCCCTATTATTCCGAATGTCTCTTAAGTGTTCCTTAATCTCACTTTAAACATTCTTTTTGTTTGTCCAATATAAAATTTGTCACAATCACACTTTATTACATAAACTACCCCATCCGTTCTACAATTATAGGCACCATTGGGTGAAAAAGGAATATTACTAATATAGGGAAAAAAATCAGTGCGTCTCTAGGGACTTCCTCCTCCGGGGGGGTCAGAACGGAAAAATCACTGCATTTTGCATTGGAATCGCAGCAAGGCAGACCCTACTTTCGAAAGATCTGTTCCGCTACTGAAGGATTCAGAGACCACTTGTAAGGCATCAGAATCGATCTGCTGAGCCAGTCCGTTAGAATGTTGGACAGCCCCAGAATGTGCATTTCTACTAGAAAGCGGCTGGTGGAGATCGCCCATTCCCACACTCTCATGACTTCTCGACAGAGGGGATAAGATCTAGTTCCCTCTTGTTTGTTGATGTACCAGATATTGGCATGTTGTCTGTCTGAATGGCAATCGTCCCTAGAGGAAAATGGGCATGAAGTACCTGCAATGCCAAAAGAACCGCCCTCATCTCTAGAACAGTGATATGCAACTCAGTCTCTGAGGGGGACCACATGCCTTGGACAGTCCTTCCAAACCAGTGCCCCCCCACCCTAGCTGAGAGGTGTCTGTGGTCAATGTGGTGTTGGGGAAAACAGGGTGAAAGGAATTTGAGGATATCCGGAGATTGAATCCACCACTGATGGGAATCCCTGCATGCCCTCGAGATTCTCATCGGAAATTTGAGAGGAAGGACCAACAGGGACCACTGGACCGCAAATGTCCAATGAAGAACTCTCATATGCAGGCGAGCCAAAGGCAGGAGATTGCTTGTGGTCATCATGGAACCTAAAGTACAGTTGTGTACACTTACCATAAATGTAGATGTTCGAGTGTCTTCACTGTTGCAGTCATGACTGTAGGGTTCTCCCCTGCCAGCAGGCAGTCCTCAGTCGGCCAGAATACCAAAGTCTGGGTCCGGCGTCGGCTGTTCAACCATGCTCCCTGACATCAAAGCGCCAGGAGTACAAAGCTGACAGCTGACGCCATGTTCTCCAGTTTTTCTTGCCCCAGATGCCAGGAGTCCCAAAATGAATAAGGTCCTATACCCTTTGCAAATACACCTCAGAAGAATGGTGAAAAAAAGGAACCACACAAAGGTAAAAATAAGAGGGGACAGGAGGGAGGGAAACCCAGACTGCAACAGTGAAGACACTCGAACATCTACATTTATGGTAAGTGTACACAACTGTATTATGTTCATCGTGTTTCACTGTTGCAGTCATGACTGTAGGGTAGAATCCCAAAGCAGAATGAAAGGGAGGTGGTCATAAAGAAGAAGGGGTGGCTAAAAGGCCCTGCAAGACTGCAGAAGCAAAGCCTGCCCTAGACTTAGAGTAGAGAGGTAGATTGTAGTGCTTTGAAAAAGTATGCACTGAACTCCAAGTTGCAGCTTCCAAAATGTCTTTGGTAGGAACTTCCCTGAGGAAGGCAGCGGAAGTGGCAGCAGCTCTGGTGGAATGAGTCCTTATACTCCCTGGGATTTGCTTTCCATGGTGTGAATAGCAAAATCTGATTCCATGAGCAATCCATTTAGAAATGGTCTGTTTTGAAATGGCTTTACCTTGGGAACTTGAAGCATAAGAAACAAACAATTGCTCAGATTTCCTGATGTCCTTGATTCTGGCCAGGTAAAAACGTAGTTGTCTGTGTACATCCAAGGAATGTAAGATCCTTTCCCCTTTATTTTGAGGAGTGGGGAAAAAAGTTGGCAAGTGAATAGTTTGATTTAAAGCCACTTTGGAAACCACCTTAGGCATAAAAGTAGGATTAGTCCTTAAAGACACTCTGGTTCCACAGCCATAAGAGCTTGCAACTCTGAAACTCTCCTGGCAGAGGTCAGAGCTAACAGGATGGCTGTTTTCCAAGATAAAAACTTGATGTCAGAAGTGGCAGCAGGCTCAAAAGGAGGTAAAGTGAGCTTTTCCAAAACATAGTTGAGATCCCAAGCAGGAATGGGAGGAGATCTAGGGGGCCTTAAGTTCTTAGACCCTCTGAGAAACTGTCTCATGAGCTGGTGGGAAAAGATTGGAGGGTCTGTATTATAATGAGCAGAAATAGCAGAGGCATGTATCTTAATGGAAGAGAAAGAGAGACCCTTATGTAAGAGGTCTGTCAGGTAAAGTAAAATCAAAGGAATGTTAGGAAGAAGAGGATCAGAATCCTGAGCCTGCATCCAGGAACAAAATCTTCCATTTTCCTGCATAAGATTTTCTAGTGCTAGGAGGTCTGGCTTCTAAAATGACATCCATAACCTACTTGGGTAGGAGAGAATGAATCAAAGACCCTGGATTAACCAAGCCACCAGGCTGAGTGTTCTGACATGGGAGTGTAGAACCTGACCCTGGTGTTGGGACAGAAGGTTCGGTGTCTGTGGTAAAATCCAAGGGGGCTCCAGACAAAGGTTTTTCAGAGTTGGGTACCAAAACTGAGGAGGGCAATTTGGGGTCAGCAAGATTATCATCTTGGGCTTGTCTTGTTTGATCTTTAATAATACCCGTGGAAGAAGAGGAAGAGGCGGAAAGGCATATCCCGAGAGGTTTTTCCAACTGAATGATAGTGCATCCACTTTCCAAGCTTGTTCGTGGAAAGTCCTGGTGCAAAAAATCTGTAGTTGATGATTGAGGTGGGATGCAAAGAGGTCTATGTGAGGACATCCCCAGACTGCTGTTATCATCTTGAATATTTCGGTGTCCAGCATCCACTCGTGTGGGTCCGAAAGGTTTCTGCTCAGACTGTCTGCCAGGAAGTTTTGCTTCCTTGGTAGAAACTGAGCTTGAAGGTCCAGATTGCAAGCTAGAGCTGTGTTTCACAGATCCATGGCTAGTCTGCAAAGGGGGTAGGAATGAGATCCCCCTTGCTTGTTTATGTACCACATAACTGTGGTGTTGTCTGTCCATATCAGTAGTTGTCCTGGTTGTAGAAGATTCCTGAAGGCCAATAGGGCTTTCTGAACGGCTAACATTTCTTTTAAATTGATATGCAGGTGCTTCTGATCCTTTGTCCAAAGGCCTTGCAGACAGCTGCCCTGAAAATGGGCACCCCAGGCAAAATCTGAGGCATCCGTGGTTAGTATCCGAGTGGCAGGAGGCAGGCAGAAGGGTTTTCCTTTGTTTAGAGTACATGCCTTGGACCACCAAAGGAATTCCTTTTGAAGACAAGGCAGAACAGAGATCAGTATGTCTAAATTGTGGCAATGCTGAGACCATACACTTTTTAGGTACCACTGTATTTTCCTCATATGTAGTAGTCTTGCATATGGTACGAGAAGGATGCAGGAGGCCATGTAACCCAAAGCCTGCAGGAATCTCCTTGCAGATAGCCGAGTTAAAGTTGCCAAGGTTTTGAAAGTTGAAGCCAGCTGTAACTGTTTTTCATATGTCAGAAATGCCATCTGGGTTGTTGTGTTTAGAGAAGCGCCCAGAAAAATTATCTGTTGTGAGGGAGTCAAATTTGACTTTTTTATGTTTACAGTGAATCCCAGGAACTTGAGAAGATTCTGAACAAACTGTAGATGCTGGAGTAAGACATCCTTGCTGTCTGCCTGAATAAGACAGTCGTCCAGATAAGGGTAAATTTGAATTTCCTTGAGTCTGCAATAAGCTACTACTGGAGCCAGGCATTTGGTGAAGACCCTGGGCACAGTAGACAATCCAAAGGGCAGCGCAGAGAATTGAAAGTGCCTCGATCCGGCCTTGAACCTGAGGTATTTTCTGCGGTCCTGCCTGATGGGAATGTGTAAAAATGCCTCCTTTAAATCTAAAGTTACCATCCATGCATTTTTAGTCAGCATTGGAAGTAGCTGCTGTAGAGTAAGCATCTTGAATTTTGGTATCTCTAGAAAAGTGTTCAAGACTGACAGATCCAGAATGGGTCTCCATGAATTTTGCTTCCTGGGGACTAGAAAGAGCCTTGAGTAAAAACCTTGTCCCATCTCTGAAAGTGGAACTAGTTCTATGGCTTTCATAGCCAAGAGAGCTTCCACCTGGTTTAAGGCCTCTGTCCATTGATGTTTTGGAAGATCTGGCCATCCGCTTGGCCTTGGTAGGGTATGAAAATGGAATTTGTAACCCCTTGAAACCACATCCAGAACCCACTTGTCTTGGGTTATACGAGTCCAATTTTGGTGAAAAAGAGAAAGTTTTCCTCAGAGAGGGGCTTCCAGGCAAGAAGTTCCTGCAGCCCAACAGAGGGAGTCATTGAGTCTGTTTCCTATGAGCTTGCGACCTGTCCTCTCCTCCTCTAGGGGTGGAAGCAGTCCACTGTCTTGGTCTATAAGAGGCTTGTGTTTGAGGCCTTCCTCGGGAGCATCTGTATCTTCCCCTCTAAGGCCTGTCTAAATTGGGAAAGGACCAATTTTTAGTAGGCCAATTCCTACTAAATCTGGGAGGCTGTACTTGTAAGAAATCTTTAACTGTTTGCATGGATTTTGCCTTGTCCTCCATCTTTTTAATCACCTCTTCAGCTTTAAATCCAAACAAAACATTATGCTGAACAGGAGCATCCAATAATTTAGCTTTTACTTGATCTGGCAAATTTTGTTCCTTTAACCATGCATGCCTTCTAATTACTGTGCCAGAGGCAGCAGCCCTACAAGAAGCCTCCAAGGCATCAAATCCACAGTGTAAACCATGCTTCCCAACTTGTTCAGTAGCATGCATTAAGTCATGTAATTCCTTATCATCTGCACAGGCGGAAATGGAAGTTAGCTTTTATTTTTAAAACAGACAGGAGAAATTGCTGGTATTTTAGCATATGAAACTGACAGTTTAAAGCCCTAATAGATAAAGTAGCAGAAGTGTACACTTTTTTGCCCCATCTTTCTAAAGATCTGGAATCCTTCTCAGTGGGAATGGGGTTTTTAGCAGAAGCGGCCTTAACTCCCTTAGGACCCTGAGAAATGGTTTCAGGGTCAGCAGTAGGATTCTTGTATAAAAACTGGTGGGAATCAGGAACCCTGTAATATCTATCAGGCTTAACAGGAGCAGGAGGAAAGGAGTCAGGGGTTAAGTTAGCCTCCGAAAAAGCATCATCCACAACATCCAAAATAGGAGGAATAGCCAGGGGTCTATGTTGGGGAAGAAGAAGAAAATCCCTTAGTATTTTCTTAGATTCCGAATACTCCTGTCCTTCCCAGTGGAAATGTTCCCTCATTTCATGCAAAGTTTCCCCAAAAGAGAAGTCCTCAGGGGGAGAAGCTGAAGGAATGGATTCCTCAGCATCAGAATCCTCATAAGGAGGGAAAGAATATTCTTGGTCAGAAGAAACAGAAGCCTGATCAGAGGAGTCATAATAAACTTCCTGCCTTGGCCTTTTATCTGGAGGGGGATGTGAACCCCTAATCATAGTAAGTAAGTCCTCCGCCATCTTAAGTAACTGTTTCTGTGACTTTGGAGCCAGATCAGAAGAGGCCTGTGTTGCAGTCTTTGATTTGGAAGGAGTCTTTGCCTTTGTCTTTGCCTTTATTAGAAGCTGAGTAGGCCTGAAACCCCCTTCGGAAGCCGGTACCTGCACAGCGGCTCTGGACCCATCCGAAGGAGCATTGTCCAATGGTCCTGCAACAGAAATATTCAAAGGCCTAGTTGGCTCCTCGTGGGAGTCCGTTTCGGCCATCGGTTCCGAAATGGCCAATGACAGGGGCTGCAAAAGCGCCTCACTGACGACGGCCGAACCTGAAGCTGGCTCTGCTTGAACGATATCGTCTGATTTGGACCTCGGAGGCCTGTCTTTGTCCTTGCGTCGTTTGTGAACTCCGGTAGCCGGAACCGTATCTGACGACATTTTGTAATTAAAACGCCTACCGAAGTAATGAAATGCAAAATCGCACTTCGCTTAATTGTACGCTGATTGAATCTAGCACAAAACAGACAACTAGCTACGTCGTGGTCAGGGCCTAAGCAAGGAATACAGTAAGAATGAAAATCCTTATGAGGTATTTGCTTCCCACATGAAATACAATTATTAACTTTTTCTGACATCGGACTGGAGCAAGAAAGTTTCAACGGGTACTTAGCTTTGAGTAGGAGAAGAAAGTCTTTGGACTGAAGTTTGTTCAGAAAAAATTGTCAGGAGTCAGCTGACCGGCACTTGCGAACTGCTATCACCGCACGGCAAGAAAGACTGGAGAACATGGCGTCGGCTGTCAGCTTTGTACTCCTGGCGCTTTGACGTCAGGGAGCATGGCTGAACAGCCGACGCCGGACCCAGACTTTGGGATTCTGGCCGGCTGGCAGGGGAGAACCCTACAGTCATGACTGCAACAGTGAAACACGATGAACATCACCTTGAGCACTACTGTGGCTGTGGGGACTTAGGCATGAAGAATTTGTGAGACATGCATTCTTAAACTGCGTATCTTGTCCAGGGTGAGAAAAACTTTCATTTGAAGAGTGTCCAAAGGTGCCCCAATAAAGTCCAGAATCTGAACCTGTTCTAGGGAAGATTTGTTCAGGTTGATGGTAATCTCCAGACTGTTTGCTGAATGGATGAAATAAATCCATGGCTTGACACAGCAGATGCTCTGAGGGCGGAAGCAAATAGCCAATCGTCCAAGTACAGAAAGACCCGAATACCCTGGAGCCTCAGGTGAGCCGCTACAACTGCCATCACTTTGGTAAACACACTGGGGGCTGTGGTGAGACCAAAGGGGAGGGCTCTGAACTGGTAGTGATTGGCTCCCAGCCAGAAGTGAATAAACCCCCAGGAGCATCTGTCCATTTTGATGTGGTAGTACACATCCTGGAGATCGATCAAGCACATCCAGTTTGTGGCCTGCAGAAAAGGCAGGATCGAATGAAATGTGACCATCCGGAATTTTGTCTTGGTTACTGACAGGTTCAATGTGGATAGATCCAAGATGGGTCTGAGGTCCCCAGTTTTCTTTGCCGCTAAAAAGAACCTGGAGTAAACACTGGATCCAGACTGGCCTGGGGGGACCGGTTGGATGACTCGTTTGTTCAGCTGCTTTCCTATTTCTAGCGTGGGTGGAACGTCTGAGAGGAGTTTCTTTGGACGGGGATGTTCCTTGAACAGAACAAGATATCCTCTGGATATGATTCACAACACCCAGCGATCTTTCATAATGGACTCCCATGCCTTTGGGTGTAGCGGCAGGCGACCCCAGACTACCTCCAGAAATAAGCAGGCAGGTTAACCCCTCAGGGTTGCTGCCCGGGTCCCTCCGAAAAGGGTTCTCAGGACCTGAAATTCCTAGGACCCCCCCCTGCCTCTTGGTCGGCATCTGTTCTGACCCCCTCTGCCACTGTGGGATGGAGAATCCCAAGCATCCTGGGAAAATGCCTGAGACTTCTGGAACCAGATTTTCTTCGTTCCTCGCTGATTCCTAGTAAAGGATCTTTGTGGAGAGGAGAAGCGGATCGCGAAAGCAGACAGCGTCTTCCCGTCCTTCTCACTCTGTACCAAAGTCTCTTTCACCAATTTCCCGAAGAGGGAAGAACCATTATAAGGGGCACTGGTGAAAGACGCCTTAAAGGGCTCCAAAAATTGACACAACTGGAGCCAGGAGTGATGCCTGATAGCAACGCCTGTCCCGGCCGCCCTCACGGCTCCCTCCATAGCATGAGAGCAGTCGCATGGGCATGTTGGTAACCGTTTTAGAGTGGCCATTCAAGCAGAGAAGGTCTTCTTGTCCTCTGCCAACATGGACTCTGGGTACTCACTTCCCAAAACGGTCCATCGCCCTTGATTCTCGATCAGGGGGATGGACCATGGAGCTCTCCTGAGCGAGCTCCTTCTTGGTGGCAGCCGCAACCCATCATCGCATCTACTGGGGATCCCTTGTTCCAATGCGTCCGTCAGACAGGGGACTCAGCACTTTGTTGGGGTGCTTAGGGATGGGCTCTACAGTGTCAGGCTCCTTCCATGCGCTAGATGTTATTAAATCCATGAGTGGATCAGCAGGAGGGGACACCCAAGAGGCAGATGGGCCCAAGCCAAATGCCTCCAGGAACATGAACTCATCAGAGGTCGGTTTGGGGGATGACCACCCTCTTCTCTGGTGAAGGAGCTCCATGATGTCTCCAAAGGAGACATCCTTGGGGGGTGACCTTGAGGAACCTTCCCCTTCATCCAAGTCCATGTCTTCTGTGAGGGACTCTGGTGGAGAATCCAAGTGCCTCCTCTTACACTTACGTTTGCGGGGTACCTCCTCGCGGGGACTTTCCGAGGAGGACTCACAAACCTCTTGATGTTCCACCAGAACTTCCTGGGGCATCACGGCAATGGGCTGTCCCTGAGATGGCTAGATGGCCGGAACCGCACTCAGGACCGGGGGGGGGGGGGTCTGGGCAGAGTCAGAGGATGAAATGGTCAGAGGCCTCAACAGAGAGAACCCTCTCCATCACATCAAATGTAGAGGGAGAGCAAACCTCTTGGGACGTACTGGTGGGGCCAGTCCCCCTCTGACCAGATAGGGGAGTTGGAGCCAACCTCCAGGAGCCGAGATGCCAAGAGGGATGCTCCGCTCCAAAGTGCTAGGAGCAGACAGCACCCCCTCGGATCTGACCCCGGGGCTATGGCTCCTAGAGCCTGGATCCGATCCTGTCAAGTCAATGTCCAGCATAAAGGTACATGGTACCGTCGGCGCCGACCCCAATAGTCCTCGGATCCAAGAACTCTGAAATCACCGGTCGGATCGGAGAAGGAGTTATTGGTCAGAACAAAGGTTGCAAGGAGCCCTCTCCGGCAGGAGAGGGCACCAACAAGACCCCCATCTGGATCTGAGTGTGAATGACTCTCTGCATCATCTTGTCCATCTCCACTTCGCTTAAACTTTGGGTGGAGCGGGAGAAAACCACTGAAACTGGACAGGAGAGCTAGTGGGGAGAAGTCCTTACTGGGGACCGGCTACAATTCTCCTTGGGCTCGGGGTAGAACCTGGGGGAGCGAAGGTGAGGAGACCCAGGCCTGGTTGCTGGCCTGATTTTCAGTGCTGGAGCCGCTTCCGATGAGCGGTCTGGGGACTGCTTGCAGGAATGGTCCTTCTTGGCCTTGTCCCCTTCCTCGGACCTCTTGGCAGGAGTTTGAGTCCCAGAGGCCGGGGAAGAGGAAGTAGAAGCAGCAGCCACTGCTATCCCTGCAGGGGAGGAAAGGACAGTAGTCCCTGAAGAGGGGAGTAATCCCTTCAAAATCAGTTTGTCCTGGCTGTCCTTAAGTGCTCTGGGGTTGAAACCAGCACAAATAGGACAGGGGGGACTTGAGGTGATCTGCACCCAGGCAAACCAAGCACAGAGTGGGGCCATCTACTTGGGGTAGGTTAGGACCACACACACTGCATTTTCTAAATCCTGCCTTAGGGGCTTCAGCCATACCCACACAGGTCCAAGGGCAGACACACACACTCTCTCTCTCTAACAGAAAGGAGGAGAGGAGAGAAGTTTTTTTTTTTTTTTTTTTGATATCTGACGCAGTCGCAAAAGAGAAAGGATGTCAGAAAGAAAACAGACACAGTCAGCGAGAAAGAACCCAGAGAAAAATTCACTTATGTGACCCACTAACTGGAGCTCAGAAACCATGCTTGTAACCCTCTATAGTGGCAAACGAGATCTGAAGGGAGAAGGGAGATGGGGGGCATTATGGGTAAGGGGAGGAGTCTGGAGCTCAGATCCATATCTAGAAAATGCGGCTGTGTTGGATCCAAAACCCACAGGTTGAAGAACAAATGAAGTAAACTACTTCAGATCAAATCTTGTTCTGAGTGCACTGACTGTTCATTGCCCTGTTCTTTCTGGAAAACCTCTCTCGAGTTCAGCCATGACAAAGGGCAAGTTATTAGACCAGATATAAAAACTCAAGGGAGATATTCTATGGTGCTTCTTGGTCACCACTGTTGTTCTGTCTTGCCCTTTACCCATTAAGCTGCTTACTTTAACAGATTAGGCTATGGTTTACAGTTACGAGTCCCAAAAACCAACCTTGTTTAAAGACTTCTCAAGTACTTTTTGTGGATGACTTAAAATTGCACAGTTCATCAGATGAGGAGTTGAAAGCATAACTAAAAATGGTTAAAACTTTTTTCAGATTATATAAGAATGATATCTGGTATTGATAAATGCTCAAAAACATTTAAAAAAGGAAAGCTGCAGCACCAAGAAAATATCAACCTGGGACAGGTATGTGATATAAAGGAACTTGAGCAGGAGGGAGTGTATAAATATTTGGAAAGAGATGAAGGGTTGACAATAAAACATGAACAAATGAAAATAAAGCTTAGTAAGGAATGCTTCAGAAGACTAAAACTAATAAGTACAGAGGATCTTCTGGAACAATCTCGTGTTGACAAAGATTTGACACAGAAATGGTTAAGAAGAAATTAATTGAAACTAAAAGATGAAAGGCT
The DNA here is from genome assembly GCF_019279795.1 of Protopterus annectens. Classification (NCBI taxonomy): domain Eukaryota; kingdom Metazoa; phylum Chordata; order Ceratodontiformes; family Protopteridae; genus Protopterus; species Protopterus annectens. Next base: position 1,431,736,131 of record NC_056743.1, on the reverse strand, counting down.
AAAAATGATATCCCAGGATTATGTAGTCCACAGAGTCCACTGAAAACACTGGAGAAACAAATGTAGGTTATGAAACAGAACTGTAAACAGTTCCACACCTTGTTGCTTGGTGTGATGCACTCATGGCAGAAGGCTTGTATACTGAAAGGCACAGTAGTGTGGCAAGACTGCTGCACTGGGGATTGTGCAAATACTACAATATAAAAGTAGCTGAGAAGCAATAGAAATATGAATCACAAAGCATTACAGAGAATGATGAAGCTTATATCACATGGGATCACACATTACCAATATTTAAAAAAAATGAATGCAAGGAAAACCAGACATAGCAGTCCATGAAAAAATGACAAAAGTAGCATTTATCACTGAAATTGCTACATCCAGTGATTACAGTGCCTTACGTACGTACAGACACACTCATAAAATACCAGGACTTGCAAATAGAAATGAGAAATGTGGACGAAAGAAATCCAGACAATTCTAATAATACTAGGAGTCTTTCTTTCGGCTTTTTCCGGTTAGGGGTTGCCACAGCGGATCACTGGTCTGCTAATGACTGGTAGTGGATTTTTACAGTATTGAGCTGCCAGCCCGGCACCCAATCTTCAAAGAAGGAACACACACACACGCCTACCTGTATGTCTTTAATGTTCACTCATCCACTGGGAGGACATACAGACTCTGCACAGAAGGCACTCCAGCCGAGAAATGAACCGGAGAACCTCTTGCTGTGAGGCAACAACGCTAACCGCTGCACCACCGCGGCCTTCTAATAGCACTAGGAGTAATAGGTCTCATAAAAAAAGAATTTACAACCATACTTAAATATGCTATCAATACATGCAACCCTGTATGAATTACAGAAGGCAAGTCTAGGTATACTGCAAGTGTTAAGAACCTTGTTAGCGAAAAGAATACAAAAGATCATCAATAGTAAATCTTGCACTCTTACCAGTCAACAAGTCTAGAAAGTTAATTCATATTTCATTAAATTCAAAACAACTCCATTTACCTTCGTGTAAGGGGTGCAACTTCATGACGTTCTTCAACAGGTTCCTTTAAGCTGGAGTCTGATAATGAATCAGAATCCGAATCAGAAAACGAATCCGAATTGGAAAATAAATCCATTTCACTACTGGAACACTTTTCCACCTCACTCTCACTGCTGCTCTCACTAATGGATAATATTGAAAGAGCATGTTAGAAACATATGAAGTAAGCAACACATCTTACAAAAATAAAGTACTTTTACAGTGCTACAAAAATGCTTACATGGACTGAAAGAAGAACAGTACAGTTGTGTACACTTACCATAAATGTAGATGCTCGAGTGTATTCACTGTTGCAGTCATTACATTTGGGTAATCCTGCTGGCAGGGTTGCCCTCAGCCAGCTTGAATTCCAAAGTCTTGGGTCCTGCGTCAGCTGCTGTCACCCCTTCCCTGATGTCAGGTCATCAGGGTGTAGAAAAGATGCGGCCGACGCCATTTTCTTTAGTTTTTCTTGCCCCAGATGTCAGGTGCCCCCTAAAAGGGTAGCCAAAATTTATATTTATATATATATATATATATATATATATATATATATATATATATATAAATACATGCACCAATATAACCTATATCTTCATCTACAAGCAAATACACCACATAGGTTCCAACAGAAGAAAGGGGGATGGCGGGTGGGTAACCTGGACTGCAACAGTGAATACACTCTAACATCTACATTTATGTAAGTGTACACAACTGTACTATGTTCTTCGTGTTTCACTGTTGCAGTCATTACATTTGGGTAAAGTCCCAAAGCGAAGGTTGGGAGGCTGGAGCTAAACAGCAGTAGGAGCGGCTAAGAGGCCCTGCAGAACTGCAGTGGCAAAACCTGCCCTGGATTTAGAATAGAATGGCAGATGATAGTGCTTTGTAAAGGTGTGCACTGAACTCCAAGAAGCAGCCTCTAAAATGTCCTTGGTAGGTACTCCTCTGAGAAAGGCTGCCGAAGTGGCTGCAGCTCTGGATGAGTGTGGCCTAATGCCCTTAGGTACTGGCTTACCATGGTGTACACAGCAGAAATGAATGCATTTGAAATAGTCTGCTTTGATATAGCCTTTCCTTGAGATGCTGCAGCATATGCCACTAGTAATTGCTCTGTCTTTCTGAAAGCTTTGGTTCTGTCCAAGTAGAATCTAAGCTGTCTGTGTATGTCCAAAGAATGCAGAATTCTCTCCCCCTTGTTCTGTGGATTTGGGTAAAAGGTTGGCAGGTGAATAGTTTGGTTGAGATCCACACAACACCACCTTAGGCATAAATGTTGGGTTTGTCATCAGAGAGACCCTGTCTGGATAAAAAATGATAAAAGGTTCCACAGCCATAAGTGCCTGTAGCTCTGAAACTTGCCTTGCAGAAGTTATTGCTAGGAGCAGAGCTGTTTTCAAAGATAAAAACTTTATATCAGCAGTAGCCGCTGGCTCAAAGGAGGCAGGGTGAGTTTTTCCAAAACAGAGTTGAGGTCCCATGCAGGCATTGGTGATCTCCTTGGAGGTCTTAAATGTTTGGCTCCTCTGAGGTACTGCTTTAATAAGGGATGAGAAAAGATTGGTGGCTCTACATTGTAATTTGCCGAAATGGCAGAGGCATGAATTTTAATAGATGAAAAAGATAGGCCTTTGTCCAGCATCACAGTTAAGTATTGCAAAATCTGAGGAATATTTGGCACAGCTGTATCAGTTGCTTGTGCCTGGTTCCAAGCACAGAATCGCTTCCATTTTCAAGCATAAGATTTTCTAGTACTAAGCCTTCTGGCTTCCAAAACGACATCCATCACAGCTTTAGAGAGGGGTGTGTTTTGTATGACTACATTATTAGCCATGCTGTCAGGTTTAAAGTTCTGAGTTGGCTGTGTAAGATCGGACTGTTGGGACACTAGCTGAGGTATTTGAGGTAAGGTCCAAGCTGGGCATTGAGACAAGCTCCTTAGTATTGGATACCAGTGCTGGCGGGGACAGTCTGGGGCAATCAGTATCATCCTTGGCTTCTCCTGTCTGACCTTTAGGAGTACCTTGGGGAGGAGAGGCAGAGAGGGAAATGCATATACTGATAGGTTTTTCCAGCTGAAAGATAGGGCGTCCACTTTCCATGCTTGTCTGTGATAAATCCTTGTGCAGAATCTTTTTAGTTGGTAGTTGTTAGGGGAGGCAAATAGATCTATGTCCGGGCATCCCCATTTTCTTGTTATCATGCTGAAGACTTGTGGGTCCAGGTGCCACTCGTGAGGATCCATGAGGTTTCTGCTTTGTTCGTCTGCCAGAGTATTTTTCCTTCCTGGCAGGAATTGTGCTTGCAGATGTACTTGGTAAGTCAATGCTGTGTCCCACAAAGTCATGGCTAGTCTGCAAAGGGGGTAAGAATGTGTGCCCCCTTGCTTGTTTATATACCACATAACCGTGGTGTTGTCTGCCTTTATCAGTAGTTGTCCTAGATAAAGTAGGTCCTTGAAGGCTGTCAGGGCATTTTGAACTGCTAGCATTTCTTTTTGATTGATATATAGATGCATTTGGTTTGAGGTCCATGTGCCCTGAATGCATCTTCCTGCCACGTGGGCCCCCCAGGCATAATCTGATGTATCCGTTTTTAGTGTCTGCCTGTCTGGAGGTAATGTGAATGGATGTCCCTTGTTTTGGTGACAAACCTTTGCCCACCATTGAAACTCCTGTTGCAGGCAGGGAATGAGAGTAATCATAGTTTCCAGGCTGTGGCAATGTTGAGTCCAAACACTTTTTAGGTACCATGGAAGTTTCCTCATATGCAGTCTTGCATATGGAATTAGTAGGATGCAGGATGCAGGATGCCATGAAGCCCAAAGTCTGCAGAATTTTTCTTGTAGATAACTGGGCCTTTGTTGCCGACATTTTGAAATAGGTAGTCAGTTGCCTTTGTCTGGCGTGAGATAAGCCATCTGGGCAGTTGTATTTAAGCTTGCACCCAGGAATATTATCTCTTGAGAGGGTACTAGTTTTGATTTCTTTTCACTGACTGTGTACCCTAGGCATGTTAGAAGTATTTTCACAAACGCCAGATGCTGTAGAAGAATGTCCTTGTTCTCTGCTTGAATTAGACAGTCGTCCAAGTAAGGATATATTTGTATTCCTCTTTGTCTGCAGAATGCAATTACTGGTGCCAGGCACTTTGTAAAGACCCTGGGCGCAGTAGATAAGCCAAAGGGCAGTGCGGAGAATTAGTAATGCATTGAGCCAGCCTTGAATCTGAGGTATCTTCTGCATATGTCTGATTGGGACATGCAGGTATGCCTCTTTTAGGTCTAAAGTCACAAGCCAGGTGTCCTTGCCCAGCATGGGCAGAAGCTGCTGCAAAGTCAACATCTTAAATTTTGGTATATCCAGGAATGTGTTTAAAATAGTTAGGTCCAGTATTGGCCTCCACGCCTTGCCCTTTCTGGGTACCAAGAACAGTCTTGAGTACAATCCTTGTCCCTCCTCTTGCTCTGGTACTTACTGAATGGCCCCCATGTCCATGAGGGATGAGACTTGTTTTTGTGCCTCTGCCCATTGATTTTTTGGCAGATCTGGCCAGCCGTTTCCCTTTGGCAGGGTATGGAAATGGAACTTGTAGCCTTGTTGTACGATATTTAGGACCCATTTGTCCTGGGTTATAATGTGCCAATTTTGTGAAAAAAGTGCTAATTTTCTGCCTAAGGGTGCTGCCAGGAGATAAGTGCTTGGTGCAGGCAGGGGGAAGTCATTGGGACTGTTTCCTGTATGGCTGAGAATTGACTTCTCCAACTTTGGAGGTAGAAGCCCCCCATTGCTATGAGCGGTATGAACCTTGCATCTGGATCTGCCTCTTTGAGGTCTGTCTGACACAGGAAAGGACCAATTCTTTGTTGGCCAGTGTCTACTAAACCTAGGTGGCTGTACTTGTAAAAAATCTTTGATCGTTTGCATAAATTTAGCTTTGTCCTCCATTTTCTTTAACACCTCTTCTGCCTTAACACCAAACAAAGTATCATGCTGTAAAGGTACATCTAATAATTTGCCTTTAACATAATCAGGCAGATTTTGTTCCTTTAACCAAGCATGCCTCCTAATTACAGGACCTGTAACTGTGGCCCTGCAGGAGGCCTCTAAAGAATCAAATCCACATTGCAAAGTATGCTTTCCATCTTGTTCAGCCGCATGCAATAAATCCTGCATTTCCTTGTTTTCTGCACATTCAGAGTTCATAGGTTCATACTAGGCTATCTGCCCTAGGGCATTTATAAGCCTAGCCAGAATGTGTTTGGCTTTCGCCACCCATTTTAAATTTATTTTGCTATGCCCTTTTTCGAGGTTAGTATACCGTGCGCCTCTGTCTAACAGTGACACAGAAGTGATACCCGGGGTAAACCTACGATCTCCCATCCACTCATCAAGATTCCTCTTAAAGAGAATGAGGGACTCTGCCTAACCTGGACTGGGATTTTATTCCAGAGTGAAGGGAGCCTCTGGGTTATGAATCTGTCCCTCCAGCATGTCCTATTTATTTCAGTGCTGAGGTTCAAGTCTCTCGAGCACGTAGCTCGATGGGATTTGGATTTTCTGAGGTGCAGCATGTCCATTAATTCCGGGTTGGACATGGCTTTATATGTCAGGCACAGATCGCCTCTGAACAGGCGGTATGCCACTGAGTAGAGCTGGAGTTTCTTTAACCGGGCAGCATATGGCATCTGTTTGAGCCCTTTGATCCTCTTGGTGAGGTACTTTTGGGGTCTTTCCAGTTGCTGCAGGTGTCTGGTAAGGTACATCCCAAAACGGGCATTGTACTCAATTATGGGCCTGATGAGGGATGAGTAAAGAGGCACGATGACCTTCCCTGATCTAGATGTGAATCCCTTCGTGATTAGGTGGGCTATATAAAATGTTTTTCTAACCACTTTGGCCACGTGGTTGTCAAATGAGAGATTGTTATCAACTTGGGTCCCCAGGTCCCTAATTACTTCTTCTGTACTTAATGGATTACCACCTATGTGGTAATTTGTGGGCACTTTGTTTTGCCAAAGGGATGACTATACACTTTTGGCATTTAGCTTGAGGCCATGGCTCTAGCACCAGTTGTCTGTTTCTATGAGGCCCTTTTGGAGGATGCTTGTGTCGGCTGGAGAGTCGATTATGGCCCAGTTTGCAGTCATCTGCGAACTTGGTCAGCCACAGTCCTTCCGTGTTGGCCTGTACCTCGAGAAATATATACCGAACAAGAGAGGTCCCAGGACTGAGCCTTGTGGGACACCACTTGTAACTGGTTTGGAGTCTGACATGGCTCCAGCAATTCTAACCATGTGGGTTCTGTCCTCGAGCCAGTTTGCAATCCATCTAGTGACATAGGGTTTATATTTAAGCTGGTGAGCTTATCTATAATGCCCGAGTGGGTATTGTATCGAAGGCTTTTCGAGGTCCAGGTAGGCTGTGTGGACCACCTTCCCCTCGTCAATGGCCTTGGTGACTGTTTCAAAGAAATCAACCAGGTTTAAGAGGCAGGATCTGCCCTTAACAAAGCCGAACTGGGTAGGATCCAGTGTCTGTAGGTCCCCAATATCTTTATTTATGAGGTCCATGATGATCCTTTCCATAGCTTTGCAGACCAAGCTAATCAGGCTTATGGGGCAATAGTTTCCAGAATCCGTTGAGGCACCACCTTTATGGAGAGGGACCACTGTTGCTGTACGCCACTCTTTGGGCACATATCCTGTAGTAAGGCTGAGATTGAACAGTAGTTTTATGTTTGGGTTTAACTCTTCTTGGAGTTCATGTAGGACGCAGCCCGGGACACCGTCTGGTCCCATTGATGCTGTGTTTTTTGCTTTGGAGAGGGCGGCTCTTACCTGAGCATCTGAGATGTCAGGGGGGCAGCACTCTGCTGGGATAGATATTTGCCCTTTGGGTGGGGAGGGGGGGGGAGTTTGCACTGAACCTGTCAGCTAGGATGTTGGCAATGTCTGTGGGTTCAGTGTATTTTTTGTCATTTTGGACTAATTCTGAGCATATCTGGGAATTACCACCCAGGTTCCTAACATAACTAAAGAAAGCCTTGTGATTATCCTTAGTGTCCTGTGCAATTTTTCTCTCGAAGCTGGCCTTAGACAATTTTATGAGTGCCCGTAGTTTTTTGCTAATACTGATCAGTGATGCCTTCCCTTTTTGAGATTTTGCTCTATCATTTAGTAGCTTCCTCCTTCTATTGTATAGTTTGTTTATGGCTGGGGTCCACCAGACAGGATGTCTGCCTTTGGAGGATTGGGTCTTGATTTTATTTGGGATCGCATGATCCATGCATTCCTGAAGGTGTTCATAGAATGCGTTTATAAAGGTTTTCTGTTTAAGCAATGGTATTACATGTTGCGGATATTTGAGCATATGAAACTGACAGTTTAAGGCCCTTATAGCCAAGGTAGCAGATGTGTAAACCTTTTTTTCCCCCCATCTATCCAGTGCCCTAGAATCTCTGTCAGAGGGGGTAGGGTTTTTTTGCGGCAGAAGCTTTAACTCCTTTGGGACCCTGAGAAATAGTTTCTGGGTCTGCAGCAGTGGTTTTAAAAAGGAATTTATGAGAGTCAGAAACCCTGTAATATCTGTCAGGCTTAACAGGAGCTGGCGGTAAGGAGTCAGGGGTAAGACTAGACTCTGAAAATGCATCATCTACAATGTCTAACACAGGTGGGATGGCTAGTGGCTTGTGTTGAGGAAGTAAAAGGAAATCCCTGAGCCTCTTTTTAGATTCTGAAAAATCTTGGCTCCCTCATGGTATGTAAGGTTTCCCCAAAAGAATAGTCCTCAGGAGGAGAAGCTGAAGGTACACATTCTTCAGCATCAGAATCCTCATAGGGGGGAAGAGAATATTCCTGATCAGAAGAGGAATCAGAAGAAATGGAAACCTGATCTGAAGACTTAAAGTCAATCTCTTGCCTAGGCCTCTTATCAGGAGGGGGATGGGAACTCCTGATCAAGGTAATCAAGTCTTCGGCCATTTTGAGCATCTGTTTTCTGGGCATAGAGGCCTGACCACGTGGCTCTTGAGTTTGTTTCTTTACTTTGGAAGGTGCTTTAGTCTTTGCCTGTGAAGCTGAAGTCAGTTTGATGTAAAGATGTTTAGGTCTGAATACACCCTCAGAAGCCGGTGCCTGCTCAGCAGCACCGGACCCATCTGAAGGGATAATATCCGAGGCTCCAATATCTTGAATTTCTAGTGGCATGGCTGACTCCATGTGGGAGTCAGTAGCGGCCTGCGACTGTAAAGTAGCGGGCATCAGGGCTCACTGAGAACCGGTGAACCGGCGACTGGCTTAGGAGAAGCTTCGTCGTCGGTTTTGGGCCTTGGTTGTCTATCTCTTTGCTTTTCTTTGCATTTCTTGTGAACTGCGGTAGTCGGATGGCTATCCGACGACATTTCTGGATAATTAAAGTGGCGTCCAAAATAGTTTAAAGCAAAATCATACCGACGCTTAATAGTGCGTTGGTTAAATCTAGCACAAAACCAACAACCGCAAGGAATACAGTAAGAATGAAAATCCTTATGAGGTATTTGCTTCCCACAAGAAATACAATCATTAACTTTTTCTGACATCGGTCAGGAGCAAGAAAAAAGTTTCCTCAATGGGGTACTTAGCTTTATTGAAGACTTCGGATCTGAAACTCAAACACGAAAATCTCAGGAGTCAGCCGACCGGCCGGGCACCGCGCGGCAAGAAAGACTAAAGAAAATGGCATCGGCCACATCTTTTATACCCCTGACGACCTGACGTCAGGGAAGGGGCGACAGCAGCCGACGCAGGACCCAAGATTTTGGAATTCAGGCTGGCTGAGGGCAACCTGCCAGCAGGATTACCCAAATGTAATGACTGCAACAGTGAAACATGAAGAACATCTACTTGACAACAGAAGGAAAAGGTAACTACTGTGTGAAAACATGTGCTGCCAGATCAAGGTATTAAGTCTCTGAATGGAGGTTAACAAAAATGTCTAAAGAAATGTGTGAGCTGAAGGATGGGTAGACAAAAAGCAAATGGACTGAGAAGGAGTCAAAAGGTGCAAAACAAAATTCTGGGAGGGCACAAAGTACAAGAATATAAACGTGAATGGATGAAGCAAGTACAGATGAATGAATGCAGTTAATCCACACAGATGTGTAGGTAACACAGTCTACACAGGATGAATGGAATACTGATGGACTAAATAGATCAGCGGACATGCAAACAGCTACAATATGATGTATGGATGTCAGCTGCATCACTTCTGGCACACAGTAACAATAAATTACTCTCATTCTGACTGGAAAGCCAGATGTCTGGATGTGTAGTTGTAAATGCAATTAAACAGAATCTAACCAAGAAGAGCAGACTGATGGACTGGGCAGATGACTGGATACAAAGACAGCTAAATTATGATGTATGAATTACTTTTTAGCCCATATTAACAATAAATAACAATAAATAACTTACTTTTCTGACCAAGGATTGTAGTCATCATCCTTTTTGTCAGTTTTGTCAACTTCATCTTCACTTGGTTCCCGATTCCTGAAATATATTTAATGTTAAAACTATGTAACACAACAAAATGTGTTTAAAAATATATTACTCATTGAAGCAAATGCAATGCTGGTACAGGCTGAAATTACACCTAAAGACATGTTATATCAAAAATATTCAGTGAAATGAAGACAGCAGCATTAATGCAAAATATCTGAAAGAGCACCAAGTCTTACTGCTCTAATACTGAAAGAATATATTTTCTGACAATGTTACAGCCAGTATTTTTTCAGCAACTTCAGCAAACAATTAGCATGACACAGAGAGCACTCAGCACATAATTGGTCAAAAGGTTATGGACGATGTATAGAAATGACTTTGTACAGAGAATGGAGACTTCACCTATGGGGTCTCTGGAGTCCACTTGCCAAATAGCATAGTCTTCTTTTATTCACCAGGATGCCAGCTGACTAATAATGTATGGAAAAAACATGCCTTATAAAGAACTTGTACTTAACACCAATTCAGTTAAGAGACAATAGAAGAAAGGGAAATGGCTGTGTCATCAGTTCCTTATTAATCTGTACCTTAGGCATTAAACTGATTTTGTAAGGCATGGTTAGATGCCTGCCAGAGATGGAGAGATGCATGTGCAGAGGAAAAGGCTTCTAAACAACCCTTCCATTATTACTGAGGACAGGTCAGTGACTGACATTTTTAGTCAGTCATCAAACTAATAAGCTGTGCATTCATAACCAATCTTTTTGGACCTCCTCCTTTGTTATTAATAAGTTTAATATGTAAACATTAACACGGTCTTATTTGTTCTAGAAGACTGCTTAAAAGAAACAAAGCAAATTATATTTGCAATGCCACAGTCTGCCCATCTTAAGATAAAGAAAGTTATAAACAGGGTCTGATAAGATGCAGACAAATTGCTAAGAAAAAAAAAAAACAGCTGTGCATAGTACTCATCACAACAGTACATCTCTGATAAATTCATTTGGGTGCAAGTTTATGATTTTTCCCCTGCCCACTCTTTTTCAGCAGAATGTACTTCTGCATAAGCCAGCTCAGGTCTCTTGTGGTAGTGCTGCACTGACATAACCTGATGTTAGCCCTGCATACGACCTCTATTGACAAGCGCTTAGTTTACTTCTTCTAAGCAAAAACATCAGGTAAAATGTTGTTTATGGTGTCCATATAGGTAAAAATAAATTAACAATGCAAAAACAATGCCACTATAGACTGAAGAGGAAGTACAGTTGTGTAACTAAAGTTACAAAAACAGCAGATGTTATAATATTTCACTGTTGCAGTAGTCTAATCTACAACAGACTCCTGACAAGGAAAGGATCCAGCCATACAGCCAGCTTTCACAACTTTAGGGCACCTTCCTTATGCCCTAGCCACTATGGAACTCATTAAGCTCAAGGTAAAATAGTGGTTACAGTACCAAAACGTTAGAGCTTTCTTGCCTCAGAACAGACAAGCTAGAACCCTGACAACTAAATATGTACTAGGAAAAAAATGGAGCACATATACCCACACCCTGGCAAAAAGCAAAAACTCAAAAGAAAGGGGACAAAGAGAGGGAGCAGCTACTGCGACAGTGATCTCTAAACATCACCTGTTGTGGTAAATTTACTTATACAATAGTACTACCTTCATCAAAAGATCACTGTTGCAGTTGCCTACGCTATAAGGTATGAATACCACAGGTTAGGAAAAAGGGAGAAGAAAGAAAACTGAAAATCCAGGAATCCCTGGAGAACAGTCTTAGCAAAGCCAACCTACAGAAACAAACTAATTTATAGGGCTCAGTAAAGTTAAGCAGAGAAAATAAAGTTGCTTCTTCTGGTAACATCTAGAGAGTACCCCCTTTCCAAGAAAACACATAATTGCCACAGCCCTGGTTCAGTGGGTCCTGATTACCTGGAATTGTCTTATGTTGACAATAACAAAAAGTAATACAATGGGACAATCATTAAAAATGCCTGACACTGTCTCTTAAAACTACCTTTACAGGCTATAACCAGCTGATCAGAAATTCTGAAGGATCTCGTCCTCTTAATGTAGTAAAGGAGTTGACTGGGGACATCCAGAGTGTGTAAAATTCTTCTCTCCCTTATTTTTTTGGTTCTGAACAGAAAAGGAGGAGATGAATCTGTGGCTCAACATAAACTCTGAAAAGCCTTCTCTATAAATGAAGTATGTGCCCTAAAAAACTTCCTCATCCTTTCAGGGAAAAAAAACAGGGATAAGAGCTGTAACTCAGAAACTTTTCTTGTTTTTCAAGAAAGAACTTCGGTTAGCCTCATGAGCAGGTTCAAAAAACAATGCAGCATTTTCACAGTATAAAATTAAAGATCCCAAGAAGCAGCCACCTAACACTTTTACAGATGGATATCTAAAACCCCTTTCAAAAACTATTTCAATTGAGATAGGTTAGAAATGGGCAAGCGATTCAAGGGAATATAAGCAGAAATGGCCTAGATATAAAAGATGGAAAAGTTGTAAGAGAGGGCAAGAGGATAATAACTCGCACAAATACTACAGAATCAAGATTTAGCCTCAAAGAGATCCGAGCTCTTGGATTGAAACCAACCAGAAAATCTCCCTTACCCATATATGATGTTCTAGTAGCAGGTTTATTTGACTCCTTTAATACCTGATGCACATATTCAGCAAAAAAAGGTATCTAAAAAGATATAAACAGCTTAAGCTACTGCAGCAGTGATATTACGATGAACATATTTATAAAATAGATAAAAGATTTAAGTGCAACTCCAGCAGAAACCATCTGGGATACAACACAAAGAAGGTGACAGCTGTTCATATAATCTCAGCTGAACTCAATCTAGTACAAATGAGCTTGGTAGACCAAATGGACTTCTGATTTTCCATATGGAGTCTCCACCCTCCTTCCCACCCCTCTTGTAGAAGGCTGTACTCTGAACCACCTTAGCTAACAGAAATAATTCCTGTCACCGTACATCTGGGCAAGTTTAATGCAATTTCCCCAGAAATCCATTCAGGCCACCAATCCCAAATACATGGACTTTGACAAATCTGTCCAAATAAGATGAACAAAAAGCACAGAACACTTCACTCATAGGTGCTACAGTTGCGCAAAATACTCACCATAGCAATATCTCCGAAACTCACCTGCTCATAGGTGCTACAGCTACACAGAATACTCACCATAGCAATAGCTCCCAAACTCACCTGTACACCTGCCACTGTTTTCCTGTCAATTAAGGCACTTTTAGCAAGAATATGAAAGCAGTCAACCCTCCCATGGAATGTACTGGAATGCTTACCATGAAATACAGCACCATATTCTAACCCATTTACATTTTGCTTCATAGAATAAAACAACTTGATCATCATTTATATCTAAACAAATGAAGACTACAAGTTCTTCAACAAGAAATTAGTAAACAAATACTGCATTTGCTAAAAACATATAAATCTGCTGGCATTCAACTGTAGCAATGATGACGAGGGTGACTGATTTTACCAGCTTATCAGCAAAAGGCATGCACTTTTTTTTGCATCACCCATCAAGGGAAATAAAAATACCAACACACTTGTATCTAATGCTAACAACAACATAAAAACAAATAGAATAACACTACATACACATCAAAATACAAATACATATCAGCATCAAAGGGGAAAGAAAGGAGGATGTTCATACAGAGGTGGCAAGCATCTAGATGTTTCAAGAAGCTGTTGTTACAGCAGCTAATTTTCAAACTATCCTACTCTCCATCTTGATGTCTGCAGCTGTATTCTTCACCCGTGCATAGAATAGAAAGCAGTGTACTGAAACAAGCCAAGGGAGGAGACATGGCAATAATATAACAAGCCACACAGAAGAGATGAGACAAAACAATCTTTAGCTCTAGACTGATAAAGCAACTCATTATACTTGGCAAATGAAGAAATTCAAATGGCAATCTCACATACATCCTGAGCTAATAAAGTGATTCCTAAGCACTCTGTTCAAAGCCTAGCTATAAATTTATCATAAAATGTAGTAGTTTCCCAGCAAGTAGTTGCTTATCAATAGGACTGCTGCGTTTCCTTTATATCAATGAAACAAACACACGACTGAACAGTTTGATAGTGTTAGGCCTGCAAATACCTCAAACAAATTAAAATTTAAGTACCTATAAGCTAAGCAGTATTATAAAACTGTACTAAATATCAAATAAGGAAACTAGAAACCCGTAAAACAATTGACAACAAAGAAATGTAAGTCTGTTGAGAAAAATTAAAAAAAAAAAGTATATAAGGGGGAGATTAGGAAGTTGAAAAAATACATTAAATGGGGGGAAAAAGGGAGATTACAGAAGGGTGAGTGGAGAAGACACAGGGAGAGGCTAGCAAGAGTGGAAATGTTAAGGAAAGAAGCGGCAGACTTGGGAAGACCGAACACACAACAGAAGGTGTCAGTCACAGAATGGGGGAAGACACAGCTAACAGGCAGCTAAAGGCATCAACAGTGCTCACGTAAGTCAAAAAAACATATTAATATGGTATTTTGCTGCTCTAATCAAGCAGTATAAAGAAGCATATATGTTTATGTCACCTTTTTCAAAGTTCTAGAGTCTACCAGTAAGATAGAGACCAGAATCATTTTAATGGCAACAGAGTTAAATGCTAAATTATTTTCTTACAAAAATAAATATTTGCATTAGGTAAACCTGCATGATGTTTTCAGCAACAGGTAACTTCTTTCCAAATGTGACATTCCCTAGTTTAACACAATTCAAGTGTTTTCTTCATCACTTACTGAAAAAACAGATCCCTAAACTTAGAATACAAGACACAATCTATGTCACAGAACCTCATATACCTACCCATACATATATAAATATTTTCATGCAGAAATATATACATATTACAGTAAAAATATCTCCTATAAACCCAGTAAACTGCAAATACTAAAAAAAGAAGTTATGTACTCACCATAACGTTCCATGTTTGTTGTCCATCTCGCTTTCATTGTTTACCGGTTGGGACAGTGTGCCTAGCACCATCTTTCTTGGGTGGCTCAAGGGAAAATACTCTTCAGAACAGTGGACCCAAAGGAGGCCCTGTTCCTGGAGGCCAAATCCACTTTGTAATGAGTGATAAAAGGTATGAGGCTTTACCCATGTTGCTGCTGCACAAACAGAATCCATAGGTAGCCTCGCCAGAAAGGCAAATAAGGTTGCTATAGCCCTTGTAGAGTGACCTTTTACCTTACCGGGATGTTCTCTGTTTTGAGATTTGTAAGTGAAAGTAATACAATCTGTAGGCCATTTTGAAAGTGTGACTTTTGATACGGGTGCACCATTCTGCTTGTCTGAAAATGATACAAATGACTGGTCTGATTTCCTGAAATCCTTTGTTCTATTTAGACAGAAACTTAATTGTCTATGCACATCTTGCTGGTGTAACTTATACTCTGCCCTGTTGTCACAGCTGAGGAAAAAACTGTTAAGTGAATGGATTGACTCAAATTAGATTCTGAGCACACTTTGGGGAGGAAGGAAGGGTTTATTCACAGAGAAACTCTATCCTTGTGAAACACCATGCAAGGGGGCCATATTGACAATGCTTGAAGTTCTGATACCCATCTTGCAGACGTGATGGCTACCAGAAAGGTTGTCTTCCACGTTAAGAACTTTAGGTCACAGGATGATGCTGGTTCAAAGGGGGGGGGGGGGGAGGATCAAACTGGATAAAACAAAGTTTAGGTCCCATGGCACTGAGGGCTCTTTGACCAGAGGCCTGAGTAAGAATGTACCCTTCAGGAAAGCTTTACAAAGCCTGTGGGACATGATTTTTAGTCCCATTTCTCTGATATGGTAGTTGGATATGGCTGCTAGTTGAACTTGAATAGTAGCCGCAGCTATATCCTCATTAAAAAGCTTTGCCAGAAAGTCTAATACAGATGTTATAGGGGCACTGAAAGGATTAATGTGATTGTTGAAAGCCCAATGGAAAAATCTTCTCCATTTGCTTGAGTATAACTTTCTGGCTGAAGCCTTATGAGACAAAATCAAAATATGTTTCACCGCAGGTGAAATTGTCAGTAAGCCTGGCTATGTGTGGATGCAGCTTACCTGAGGAATGAGTCAGAAGGTCTGGAACTGGGTCCAGAATCCACGGCTCATCTTGGATATGGGGCCAAAGAAAGGAGAACCATATTTGATGAGGCCAGTATGGAGCAATGAGTATCAAATCCCTTCCCAATGAGCTGGCTTGCTGAAGGACTTTGAAATCAAAGGAAAGAGGGGAAAGGAGCAGAGGAGACCCGGGGGTCAATTGTGTACGAGTGTATCCCTTGGTGACTCCCCAGAGGGGGGGGGAGGATCGGGGCAAAACAGCTGTTGTACTTGGCATTCATGGACAGAGATAAGAGATCGCAGCAAGGCTGGCCCCGCATTCAGAAGATCTTTTCCGCTACTTACCGCTTTAGGGACCACTCGTGAGGCATCAGAATAGCTCTGCTCAGTTTGTCTGCAATCACTTTGGATTTCCCCGGGAAGTGCGTTGCTATCAGAAAACGTTGGGAAGAGACTGCCCATTACCATACTCTTAGGGCCTCGCGACAGAGGGAATAAGACTTGTTTCCTCCTTGTTTGTTTATGTACCATACAACTGACATGTTGTCTGTCTGTATCGCAGTTGTTCATAGTGGAAGACAGTCTTGGAATGCTAGAAGCACTGCTCTCAACTCTAGGACACGGATATGCAAGTGAATCTCATGATCTTGCCAAGTACCTTGAACTGTCTTTCCCAGATAATGCCCCCCCACCCTATCTGGGAAGTGTCCGTGGTCACTGTGGCTAATGGTTGTGGAAAGACAAATGGTCAGCCTTGGGTCACCTGAGCAGAATGAAGCCAATGAAGGGTTTTTTTTTGCAGGATTCTGTAATAATAATTTGGTGAGATATGGGTAGTTCCTGCATGGACCACTAAGTGGACAGTAGCCACTGTAAAATTCTCATGTGCAGACGTGCTAAAGGTATCACGGATATTTCTGCTGCCATGGTACCCAAAATTTTCAGAACAACCTTTGCTTACACTTTTTTTTTTTTTTGGTCAGACGATTTTTTACTTGATGATGTAGAGTTTGAATACTTTCTGGGGAAGCTTGGCCAACATACGTTTTGCATCCAAGTTTTGCATCCAAGTCTTCCCCTATAAAGACGATATGCTGTGCTGGCAACAAGGCAGATTTTTCTGAATTTATTATGATCCCTAGGTGAGAGCAAAGATGAATGGTGGTGTCCCTCACTCTTGTTAGTAGATGCTTGGTGGTGGTGGTCAGGAGCCACTCGTCCAAGTACGGAAACACCTGAAATCCCAGATGCCTCAAGTGAGCTGTAACCACTGCCATGCATTTGGTGAACACTCTGGGTGCTGTGGTGAGACCAAAGGGCAGAGCTCAAAACTGGTAGCGACTGGCTCCCAGCCGAAAGCGCAAATGTCTCTTGGATCGTCTGCCCATTTTGATATGGTAGTACGCATCCTGGAGATCTATCAAGCACATCCAATCGTCTTTTCCCAGGAAGGGAAGTATCGCCTGCAGTGTCCCCATCCAGAACTTTGATTTTTTTACGGACTTGTTCAGTCTGCTGAGATCCAAAATGGGCCTCTAGTCCCCTGTCTTTTTTAGAATTAAAAAGAACCTTGAGTAAGTTCTGGATCCAATTTGGTCTGTTGGAACAATTTGGATGACTCTTGTCTAGCAACTTTTGTACTTCTACAGTTGTGTGATCCCTTTGACTGGGTGGAACATCTGGGACTGATATTGTTTTTAAGGGGGGGAGGGAAAAAGGAATGTAATAACCTTTGGATATGATCATTTGTACCCATTTGTCTTTTATTTCAAGTCAGGCACTTGGGTACAAAGATAAGTGACTCCCGAATGCCTCCAGAGATGGACAAATGGGCCTCCTCTCAGGAGCACTGGAAGGGCTTAACAAGGAAGGAGTCCCTGTCGCCGTGGTTTTTTAGACCCCCTCTGCCATGCAGTCGGTGTCTTCCATTGTTACTTCCCCCTCTGCCCCTGGGGGAAGAATCACCACGTCTGGGAAAGCCCTCTGGGATTTTCAAAACCACATCCCCCCCCCCTTCTGACCTGTGGGATAAGGTCTGATAGGGAGGGAGAAACGGACTCCAAAGGCAGAGTCTTTCCTTCCTGCTCACACCTGGTTAGTGTCTCTAACTTTTAGCTCAAACAAGGATGAGCCGTCAAAAGGGGTGTTAATAAAGGAAGACTTAAAGGGTTCTGAGAAATCACATAAGCACATCCAGGAATGTCTCATTAAGGAAATTCCTGTACCCGCTGCCCTACTCGCTCCATCAGCTGCATAAGAAATGAGCCTCATGGAGGAGTTTACCACAGAATTTAAGGTGGAGAGCTGGGAAGACACCTTATCCGAAACCGCTGCAGATACAGAACCTTGGAGGGCATCTCCTAGCTCCTTCATGAGATCCCTCTGAAGCCTACTGAAATGGGTCAGATAGTTCAGCGACATGATAGCAAAAGATGCTGAAGAAAACATGCGCTTTCCATACCTGTCCATCGTGCGAGACTCCTTGCTCGGTGGATGGACAGACAAGAATGTGTCTGAAAGCTCCTTCCTGGTGGCTGCCACCACTACCATAGAATCTACTGGGACACCCTTGCTAAGGAACTCCCTATCTGAAGGCGCAGTGATTAACTTACTTGGCATCCTAGAAACAGGTTCCACTGAGCCTGGAGAGTCCCACACCTTCCAACTGACTACGTTCATGAGCTGGTTGAAAGGCAGAGACACCCAACAGGTGGAAGGGTGAGACCCAAAAGCCTCTAGACATACAAACTCATCCTCAGAAGCAATGATGGGCTTCCAGCCACCTCTCTGTTTAAGGATTTCAAGGATGTCTGCAAAGGAGACATCCTCGGAGGGTGACCGTGGGGACCCTTCTGACTCACTGAGGTCCACATCTGAAGTGATGGACTCCTCTGGGGAGACTAAATGCTTCCTCTTGCATAATCTCTTCCGAGGGACCTCTTCGGAGGGGTAGTCCAGAGAGGTTTCGGAAGAGAGAGAGAGTCACCCAGTGGGGCATCCTGAGGCTTTGGGTCTCCACATCTGTGTGGGTGCAATGGCACTGAGACAGACAATGGCACTTTGATGGAAGAGGATCTGAAACAGAGTGGAGTGAAAGTGACAGCACTCTTTTCATCAGCTCAAAATCCCCCCACCCCTGATCTGAGGAAACCTCCGGCTCCAAAGAACCAGAAGACCTCTCCGGGACCAAGGCGATGGGTTCTGCGGCTAATGTAGGAGCCAAGCTCACCTGCACCGAAGCCCTGACAGGCACGTTCGGATTGGACAGCTGTCAGACCCGACTCTCCTTACAGGACCTGACAGCATCAGCTCCTAGTGCCCTAAAATTCCCACAGAACTGAGGAAGTCGGAGTGGTAGTCATGCCCAAAGGTCCCGGTGCAGGTCTTGGCACCAAAGTTTCCACTAGGATTGGATCCAGGCACTCTGGCTCTGAAGTCCCAGACTGGGTCGGTGGAGGAATCTATGAAGGGGAGGTAGTCTTTGTGGGCTCTGAATCTCTCTGGGTTGGAGATGACAGTATCTTGGCCAGCACCGGTGTCTGTAAAAGTTTCTTCACCACATGATCCACACTGTCAGAGAGGCTTCTGGAGGACTGAGAGGAAAGGGCAGGAGACCTCACTGGTTGCAGTAACAGAGATCTAAGATTTGGGGAGACTGGTTCCAAAACAGGGGACCAGCTCCGAAACTGAAACTCTTGTTGGCCCCAAAATTACAACAGGAGCCAAGGAGGAAGATATTTCAGGCCCAAAAGCCTTCAGGGTCAGAGGATGAATCTTTTGCAATTTTTTTAGTCTGTTCCGAATGAGGAGCAGTGGAAGATGCCCTCTTACCAGACTTCTCAGAACCGGAAGAAAGGGATTTCTGCATTTCTGAGGTACTCTGAGTCTCCTGTGAAAAGAGTCTTTAATAGGCATCTTAATATCAATTTGTCCTTTCTTTCCATCAACACCCTGGAGCTGAAAGCATGACAGAAAAAACACGATTCCTCTAGGTGAGCTGCACCTAGACAATAAACACAACTGGTACGTCCATTAGTCAATGATGTTTTCTGACTACATTTGCCATTTTTTAAACCCTGAAGGTTTTGACTGTTTAGGATCTTTCGACATTTTTGTATCAATAACAGTAACAACACACAATCAACGCTAAATGAACTCTACTAAGAGGAAAACAAAATGCTTCTTTTTTTTTTTTTTAAACAAGTCAATAGAACAATCACCAACAGTAATATAAGGTTTTTACTATACAACGGGACAAGGACGGCAAGGTCTCCAAGTAAAACAGACTGACCTTTAACTAGAGTAAAAAAAAGGGAAGGAGGAGGAAGACCTTCTAAGTTAAATGGGCCAACAGAAGCCCTCTAACTTAAACAAGCTACCAAAGCACAAGAAAAGACCGTTTTCTCCAAGCTCTCTATCTTAAATGAACTTGGATAGCCAGGATAGGGAGACAGAAGAAAACAGGGCCTAGAGGTAGAAATGACAGCCACAAGAAACCAGCAAACAACAAGGCGAGCACTCTAATTAAAAACTAAACTACTGATAGTCTAAATGATTAAACAACAGTAAAAGGGACAATTTCAATAATTTCAAACAATTAGTTAAAGAAAATGTTTCCACTTAGCCAGAGCCTGTATAGAAGTACCCAATCTTGTTAAGTGGCAAACAAGATCTGGGTAATCTTCCCCAAGCACGATGGGATAGGGCTACAGGCATGAGCCGGTGGAAGTCCTCGAGCTTTTGTATAGGCTGAGTCAGACCCGATAATTGGTTCTGAACCCAACCAGTAAATAATGAAGGTGAGATAGGACAACATAACATCATACCTTATTCTAGACAAGACTAAAATAAGTGTCACAACATTGAATTCACCTACCTGTACAAATAAGTAAATAAATGAAATAAAAAAAAATTTCTTAACACCTTGCAAATGTAGTCATAGAGGTAGCTGCTGCACAGTTGCCATCTAAGGAACCATTATGGAAGGAGGTTGTGGATATCGAGACAACTTTGGCATAATGTACTTTGACACAGAGTTTCACCATATTTACAATAAACAAAAGATACGTACTTACTGTAACAGATCAGTGTTCTCTTCCACCTGACTCATTCTGTAGGTTACTAGACTCGACGCTGATCAGAGGCATGCATATCTTCTTCATGCTGTCCCTTCCCATAACACTCTGTCCTCACTGAATCTCCTCAGATCAAGTTTGACGCTCCCATCCCCTGAGTAATAAAGCAAAATGAAGATCCTAAAACAGCAGAGCAAAAATTTGGAAAAACAGGGATAAGGGGAAGGAAAGCTGCATAAGAAGCACAAATATAACCTTCAGGCAGGTCTGCACAGTCAGCCAGAAGTACCACAAAAGAAATGACAATTTGGACAGGGTGGGGATTGACAGACACTGGTTGAGATGGAGAAGATGACAACACAGATCTAGCTTGAAAGTTAAGCACATAACCTTTGTATCTGATGTTGCCTTTTTTGTCCGTCTCAACCCGTGGGACAAAGTCTCCAGTCAGTGCAACCCCACGGTGGCATCAGCACAGAAAATTCTGCAAAATGCTGGTACCGGTGGTAGACCTGGATCTGGACTACATCTCCAACTTGTAATAGTTTACAATGGTTTAAGCTCTAGACCAGATGGCAGCTGTGCCAATTCAAATTAAAGAAGCTCTGGCAAAGAAAGCAGTTGATGTAAGAACCACCCAAGTAGAATGAGTTTCAAGCTTACCAGGTAGAGGAATTCCATTTGAAGAATACACAGGGGAAATACAAATCAGAAAGCCATTTGGATAAAGTCATTTTCAAGATGAGCTTACCCATCTAAGACACGGAGAAAGACAAAAGCTGATCAGATTTCCTGAAGGGCTTTGTTCAGTCCAAATAAAATTTTGGTTGATGATGAACATCCAAACAGTGAAGCACGCATTGTCCTTCGTTGCTGAAGCTGGGGAAGAAAATGGGTATATGGACTGACTGATTTAGGTTTGACTCTGAGGCCACTTTAGGCAAGAAAGAAGGATCAGTGCATAAGGAAACCCTGCCCTTACGTAACACACAAGGTAAGGCAGTAATCAAAACAGGGATGAAGTTCTGGCACTCTTCTAGTAGAAGTAATAGTCACCAAAACCAAAGTGTTCCAAGACAGCAGTTTCAAATATACTGCAGCAGCTGGCTCAAAATGAGGCCAAATTAAAATCTGCAAAAGTACAGTCAAATCCCAAGGTGGAACTGGATTTCAGACTGGAGGTCTAAAGAGAAAGATGCCTTTCAGAAAAGCCTTTGGCAGCTTATGAAAACTTTCAGGAGTATTGTTCATGTCAATGTGAAAATTAGAAATGGCTAAATGGATGTTAATCATGGAATAGCGGCATCCAGAATGAAGCAAATCTGACAAAAAAATCTAAAACTGCATTCAAATGGCAGAAAAGGGGTCTAAGCCTTTGGAGTAAGCCCAAATCGAAAATCTTTTCCATTTACTACTGCAAACATTCAATTTGGAAGGCTTCTGGGAAGACAAAAGGATAAAAGCAACTCTTAGAAAGCCTGGGATCTCTGCCAATCACTGGAGCTGGGGGAACCAAGTGGTTAATCAGACAGATTTGAGACTTAGGTGAGGCTGACTCAAGGGATTGAGATATTACATCTAGAACTGGACTCAGAATCCAAGGAGGATACAACAGATGAGATCATAAAAAGGAGAACCAAACCTGCCTGGACTAAATGGGGGCAATGAAAATGACAACAAGCGGTTTTCTGAAGAAACTTTATATCAAAGGTCTGGAGATAAGGGAAAGGAAACCCGGGAGCAAAACATGAAGGAGAGTGTCCCTCAGTAACAGTCCCTCTGGGAGAATTAGGGCAAAGAAGCTACTGCACTTGGTGTTGGAGGGGGATGCAAAGAGATTGCAGCAAGGGAAGCCCCAGTGGCTGAACATCGTCACCATTATCTCTGGACTGAGGGACCACTCATGAAGCATAAGGATGTTCCTGTTCACTTTGTCCGTTAGTATGAAGGATTTCCCTGGGATATGTGTTGCTATCAGTAATCACTGCAAGGACATAGCCCACTGCCATAATGACCTCTCGACATAGGCCTTATGAACGAATTTCCTCCAGCTTGTTTATATACCATGCCAGTGATGTGCTGTCGGACTGAACTGTAATCACACCCCTGGGGAGTGTGTCCTCTAAGGTCTGCAGTGCTAGGAGGACAGCTCTCATCTCCAATATACTAATGTGAAAACTAGCCTTCGACTGCGACCAAATATGTTGCACTGTCTTCCTTTTGAAATGCTCCACCCCATCACAGGAGAAAAGCGTTCATTGTAACTGTGGCCTGGGGCTGAGGAAGAACAAATGGGTGGCCCCCTGGAATGTGGAGAGACTCTACCCACTAAGCAATGTGGTGATGGCATACTTTGGTGAGACAGACGAGAAAGACCATGGGATGGGATAAGATTGAAAAATGAACCACCAGGATTACACTGAAGAACTTGCATATAGAACCTTATCGGTGGCACAAAGCAAACTGACATGGTCATCAAGCCTATGAGAAGAAGGATCAAAAAGTCTGGGGTCCTCAGAGCTTAGAGAATGGGATATCTGAATTTGTAGAGAAGACAGTCTGGAAGGGGACAATTGGTGGTACGCAGATGGCATCCAATGGATTCCATTGCTTGAAGTGGTTGCAGGTTATAATTTGTGCAGTTCACAGTTAAGCCCAAGGATAGAAACAGTTGAAGCAAACAGCCCTGGCTTGGATTAGAGGTGTCTTTGTTGTTGCTATCATCCAGATAAGGAAAGACCTAGATCTCCAGAAGCCTTGGCCAGGTTGCAATCACTGCCATGCACTTGAACACCTGGGAGGCTGTGTTGAGTCCATGGAACAGTGCAGTAAACTAATAATGGATGGCTCCCAGCAAGAAATGCAGGAACCTCCTCGACTACTTTGCTATCTTTATGTGATAATAGGCATCCTTGTGGTCTAGAAAGCACATTCGGTCGTCCTTCCTCAGTAGAGGAAGAATGGACTGTACTGTGGCCATACATAATTTGATCTGTTTTACCTAGCAATTCAAGCTGCTGAGGACCAGAATAGTCTTGAGGTCCTCAGTTTTCTTTTGATATAAACAAAATCTTTAGTAGACTCTGAATCCTCTATGGTCTGGTGAAACCTCCTGGATGATTCAGTTGAGAAGCAGCTTTCTTATTTCCGCCTCTGCTTTCCTTCACTGATGGGATGAAACACTGGGAAGAAACTGTCTGTCTAGTTTCCTTTGCAGCATAAAGAAAAAGAACTGAATAGCCTCTGGGTACTTCTCTCAACACCCAAGTGTTTGAAGCAATGGTCTCCCAAGCGTCAGGGTGGACACCAAGCACCCCAGACTGCCTCTAGAGAACGGCAGTCAGGCAACCATTCCAGGGTGCTGAAAGGACAATCTGGAAAAGGAGATCCAGAAACCCTGATTGTGTGGACTAAGCCTGCCCCATGTGACAGTGTCCATTAAAATCCTCGCCTGCTGCAGGAAGCTCAATCACCAGGCGTGACCTGTGAGAACTGCTGAAAATTGTGAAAAGGGAAAAAAGAAAGATGTTTTCACTTTCCTGGTTCCCAGAAAAAAAGGACCTTCAAGGGATGGAGAAATTAACCCCAGTAGCAAACAGGATCATCCCTTCTCATTCACTTGTAGTCAAAGTACTTGGCTTTTGGATCAAACAGTGTGAAACCATCATAGACGGCATTCAGAAAGGAAGCCTTAATGCCATCCACAAAATTACTTAAGTGCATCCAGGCAAGGTGATGCATCATAACAACAGTGTACCATCTGCAGTTCTTGACAGAGGCTTCATAGGTATGTTGGGTTTGGCATAATGGTTAAGGTGTTGACTTCACAGACACAAGTTTCAGGGTAAGATTCTTACCTTTGGGATGGAAAATTTGTCTAGGCTGAAAATGGTCCACAAGGACATACTAGTACTAACCAATGAACTAATGAATGATAGAGATAAATTGCCGAGTAGATAGCCGAGTCTCTACAGACTTTTCAGCCTCCCAAGGCTGCAACACCAACAAAGTTTAACATCTCCTTAACCAAATCTCTGAAGCCGTGTCAGGTGTGCCATATAATTTACAGCAAGCAAAGCGAAAGTGGCTGAGACACAGGTGCACTTCTTCAGATGGTCCAACACCAGAGATTCTAGTTGGGGAGTGAACCAGAGGTCTCCTCAGAAATCTCTTTCCTGGTAGCTGTAGCAACCGCAATGGCATCCACCATGGGGCCCTTACTCCAGAAAGGTCTATCCTTGTGTGGTTGTGGGCAAAGACTAGTACCTTGTCTGGCTTCCAGGGGATTGGCTCCACTATGTTGGGTTCTCTCCACACCCTTCTGGATACCAAATCGATGGGGATATCCGGAGGGGGAACCACACAGGATGTGGATGGACCTGTGCCAAAATCCGCAAGAAATTCAGACTCCTCAGAGGGTGGGGCTTTCGGCCATCTATCACTCATGCTCGCTCATTAAATTCTAGTAAGTTACCAAGGTTGGAGACTTTAAGGGAGGATTTTGGGGATTCCCCCCTTTCATTAAAGTCAGTAGCCTCTGTGAGTGACTCCTGGGGGGAGTCTAGCTGCTTAGTCTTGCATCTACTGATCAAGTGAACCTCAGAGGGACCTGGAAGACACTGAAAAAATGGGAGATGTCTACAACATCGACCACCACTAAGTCCGGATGGCTAGGCAAGGGGCCTTTTGGATCAGCAGAACCAAGAGAGACAGGTGTCCTGCAACAACTCCACCATATCCGATGTTGAGATCAGGTCTGAGCTATCCAAGGCCAAAGCACCCAAGAGAAGGGACAGTTCTGAAAACTTAAGCATTGATCCCGACTCCAACGTGTTGACCCCAGTGCTTCAGCACCAGGATGAGCTCAGCTCCAAGGGACTCAAGAGACCAGTACATCAAGGGGGAGGTTGGGAGCTAAGGCAACCAAGCTATTGGCATGGACCTGGGGAGGGTAAAGAAGCAGCCAGACACTGGCACTGAAGGATGGAGTAAAGGAGGAAGAAACAAGGACAGATTCAAGTTTAAATGAGCCTTTGGTCATAGAGAAGAGGAAAGGGGAATGATCCCAAGTTCCTTCTTGGCCTGCAAAAAGTGCAAAATAGCTGCTCCAACTTGGATCTTTTAAAAAGTACAGTTGTGTACACAACATAAATGTAGATGTTCGAGTGTATTCACTGTTGCAGTCATCACATTTGGGTTATCTGCTTGCAGTAGCCCTCAGTTGGCCTGATTAACAAAGTCTTGGGTTCTATGTGGGTTGCTGTCCCTTCTTCCATGACGTCAGGGCATCAGGGGTATAAAACATGCAGCCGACGCCATTACATCAGTTTTTCTTGCCCCAGATGTCAGGTGCCCCCTAATGGAAAGCAATTAAATCTATAAATATACAAGGTTATACCTCCAACAAAAAAGCAAATACACCAAAATGCTTTAGAGCATAGTAAAGTAGAGTAGAAGTATAGCCAAAAGAAGAAAGAGGGCTTGAGGGAGGGTAACCAGGACTGCAACAGTGAATACACTCGAACATCAACGTTTATGGCAACTGTACACAACTGTACTATGTTCTTCATGTTACACTGTTGCAGTCATCACATTTGGGTAGATTCCCAAAGTTACGGATGGGAAGAGGAATTTAGATAGCATTAGGACCAGCTATAAGGCCCTGCAAGACTGCAGTGGCAAAGCCAGCTCTGGATTTAGAGAAAATTGTCAAATGGTAATGCTTGGTGAAAGTATGTACTAAACTCCAGGTAGCAGCTTCTAGGATGTCCCTGGTAGGGACTCCTCTGAGAAAGGCTGCAGAGGTAGATGCAGCCCTGGTTGAGTGGGGTTTGATCCCCTGTGGGTGGGACAGGTTTTCCATGGTGCTTGTAGCAGAAATGAATGCAATGGCCTATCCATTTGGAAATGGTTTGCTTTGAAATAGCCTTCCCCTCTGCCCCTGCAGCAAATGCCACCAGCAGTTGGTCAGATTTCCTTTGAGATTTAGTCCTGTTCAAGTAGAATCTAAGCCGTCTGTGCACGTCTAAGGAGTGCAGTATCCATTCCCCTTTGTTCTGTGGGTTAGGAAAGAAGTTTGGCAAATGAATGGACTGATTAAAGGCCACACTGGATACCACCTTGGGCATGAAGAAGGGATTGGTCCTGAGGGACATCCTGTCTTTATGTAAGATGATGAAAGGCTCCACTGCCATGAGGGCCTGTAATTCAGATACCCTTCTTGCTGAAGTGATTGCTAAAAGGAAAGCTGTTTTCCAAGACAGGAATTTTAAATTCCCAATGGCAGCTGGCTCAAAAGGAGGAAGTGTGAGCTTTTCCAACACAAAATTAAGGTCCCAGGTTGGAGTTGGGGCTCTCCTGAGTGGTCGTAAATTTTTGGCCAGTCTGAGGAACTGCTTAAGCAGTGGATGAGAGAAGAGGGGAGGTTCTGTGTAATAATGAGCTGAAATGGCTGAGGCGTGAATTTTGATGGAGGAGAAAGACACACCCTTGCAAAGCATCTCAGTTAAGTATTGTAAAATCTGAGGTAAATTGGGCACTGCTGTGTTCATCCCTTGAGATTGGTTCCAGGCACAGAATCTTTTCCATCTTTCTGCATAAGAATTTCTAGTACTAGGCCTCCTTGCCTCTAAAATGATAAACATCACTGGTTTACTGAGGGATGGTAAATGAGAGATTAGATAATTAGCCAGCCTGCTAGGTTCAGTGTATGAAGCTGAGGGTGCAGAATCTGGTTCTCCTGCTGAGACAGTAGGGTAGGAGTCTGAGTCAGGTGCCATGGGGCCAACAGTGACACACTGCGCAAGAGGGGGTACCAGTGTTGACGTAGCCAGTCTGGTGCAATCAAAATCGTCCTTGGTTTGTCTTGTTTGATCTTTAGTAGTACTTTGGAGAGCAGAGGCAGAGGAGGAAAGGCATAAACTGATCGGTTTTTCCAGCTGAAGGACAGAGCATCCACTTCCCAAGCTTGTTTGTGGTGAGCCCTTGTGCAAAATTTGTTCAATTGATAGTTCTGGGTGGAGGCAAACAGGTCTATATCTGGGCTCCCCCATTTACTTGTCAACATGTTGAAAATCCTTGGTTCCAGCTTCCACCCGTGTGGATCCATGAGGTTTTCTGCTTAGTTCGTCTGCCAATCTATTTAGTTTCCCATGCAGGAGTTGAGCTTGTAGATGCACTTGGTAGCTCAGGGCTGTGTTCCACAATGCCATGGCTAGTCTGCACAGGGGGTAAGAATGTGTACCCCCTGTTTGTTTATGTACCACATCATGTACATATGTACCACATAACAGTGGTGTTGTCCGTCTCTACCATTAATTGTCCTGGAAGAATGTGGTCCTTGAAGGCTGTCAGAGCATGCTGTACAGCTAACATTTCTTTTTGATAGATATGCAAGTGCATTTGACTTGGGTTCCATTTGCCCTGAATGCACTTCTCTGCCAGATGAGCTCCCCATGCATAATCTGATGAGTCTGTTAGTGTTTGGGCAGCAGGGGGTTGTGTGGATAGTAATCCCTTGTTTTGGTGGCAGGCCTCTGCCCACCAAAGAAACTCTAAGCATAGGCAAGCTATGATAGGAATCATTGCTTCTAGATCCTGAGAATGTTGACACCATAGGCTTTTTAGATACCATTGTAGTTTCCTCATATGCAGTCTTGCATATGGAATCAGAAGAATGCAGGATGCCATGAACTCCAAGGCTTGTAGTATTTGCCTTGCAGATAGTAGGGTTTTTGTGGCCACTTGTTTGAAGTAGGTTGTCAAATGAATTTGTTTCTCTGACGTGAGGAAAGTCATCTAGGAAGTTGTATTCAAGCTTGCTCCCAGGAATATGATTTGTTGACAGGGTACCAGGTGTGATTTCTTTTCATTTATGGTGCACCCCAGACAAGTTAGAACCCTTTGTACAAAGACCAGATGATTCAAAAGTATGTCCTGGCTTTCTGCCTGAATTAAACAATCGTCCAGGTATGGGTATACTTGAATATTTCTTTGCCTGCAAAATGCGATGACTGGGGCTAGGCACTTTGTGAATACCCTGGGCGCAGTAGTTAAGCCAAAGGGCAGTGCAGAGAACTGGTAGTGATTATAGCCTGCTTTGAAGCGTAGGTATTTTCTGCAAGATTCTCTGATTGGGATGTGCAGGTATGCTTCCTTTAAATCCAGTGTTACCATCCTGGCATCTTTTCCTAGCATAGCAACTGGTGAAGAGTCAGCATCTTGAATTTTGGAATCAAGAAAAAGGTGTTTAGAGTAGACAGGTCCAGAATAGGACACCATGAATTGTCTTTTCTGGGTACCAGGAAAAGTCTTCAGTAGAAACCTTGTCCTTTTTCCTCTTCTGGTACAGTTTAAATAGCCTTTATGTTTAAAAGAGAGTATTTGCTTTTGAGCCTCTGCCCACTAATTTGGAGGTAGATCTGGCCAACCTTTTGGCATTGGTAATGTGTGGAAGTGTAATCTGCATCCTTGGGACACTATTTAAAACCCATTTGTCCTGGGTAATGAGTTCCCAGTTTTTGGCCTGCAGACCAATCTTCCCCCTAAAGGAGCATTCAGTTGAGAAGTGCTTCAAAGTTTTAAAATCAAGTCATTGAGACAGTTTTCCATAGGGGAGAGTCTTACTACTCCCAGAATTGGAAGTGGAAGTCCCCCACTGCTTAGTCTTGTGCGTACCCTGTGACTGAAACCTGGGATTTCTGCTGTGTCTGGGTTTGGATTGAGAAGGCCTGGAAGGAGCCGGAAAGGACCAATTCTTAGAGGGCCAATGCCTACTAAATCTTGGAGGCTGAACTTGTAAGAAATTTTTAACAGTTTGCATAGATTTAGCTTTATCTTTCATCTTTTTAAGAACTTCCTCAGCTTTGTTGCCAACAGGCGGTCCTGATTTAAAGGGAGCATCCAACAGTTTAGCTTTAACATGATCAGGCAAAGATTGCTCCTTAAGCCAAGCATGCCTTCTGAGTTCAGACCCAGTGACAGCAACCCCTGCAAGAGGCCTCTACAGAATCAAACCCACATTGCAAAGTATGTTTTCCAACCTGTTCAGCAGAATGCATTAAATCTTGTAATTCCTTGCTTTCAGCACAGTCAGGAATCAACATCATTTTCTGTTTGAGCAATCCAATAATATGTTGTTGATATTTTAACATATGAAACTGACAGTTTAAGGCCCTAATGGCCAAGGTTGCAGAAATGTAAACCTTCTTAGCCCATTTAAACAGTGCCCTGGAGTCTCTATCAGAAGGGGTAGGGTTTTTGTCAGTAGAGGCCTTAATGCCCTTGGGTCCCTGTGAAATGGTCTCTGGAACCACAATAGGATTTTTAAAAAGTAACTTACGAGAATCAGGAACCCTGTAATATCCGTCCGGTTTTCTGGGAGCAAGAGGCAAAGAATCAGGGGCCAAACTAGATTCCAAAAAGGCATCATCAAGAATGTCTAGTACAGGAGGTATAGCTAAAGGCCTGTGCTGAGGCAAGAGTAAGAAATCCCTAAGCCTCTTTTTCGAATCAGAAAAATCCTGGCTTTCCCAGTGAAAATGCTCACTTAGAATGTGCAAGGTTTCACCAAAAGAAAAATCCTCTGGAGGGGAAGCAGAGGGAATAGAGTTCTCTGCATCAGAATCCTCATAAGTAGATAGGGGTAAATCCAGATCATCAAAAGAATCAGAAAAATCAGAATCCTGGTTAGAAGATTCATAAACAATTTCAGTCCTAGGTCTCTTAGAAGAGGGTGGTTGGCTTCCCCTGATTAGAATTACAAGATCTTCAGCCACTTTTATCATTTGTTTTTTAGGCATAGAGGCCTGAGCATGTGGCCTGGGCATCATTTTTTTAGGCATGGTTCGAGGTTTAGGCCTTAAAGAAGGAGGCGTCAGTTTAATATGCAAGTCCGTAGGCCTGAGTACACCCTCAGAAGCCAGTGCCTGCACAGCGGCTCCAGACCCATCCAAGGTAGAGACATCCACAGGTTCCAGAGCTGAAGCATCTCGCGGCATTCCGGACTCCGAATGGGTCCCAGTAGAGGCCTGCAAATCAGAAGTAGCAGGTATCAGGGGCTGTGAAAGCGCTTCACTGAGTACCAGACTGCCTCTAGAGAATGGCTTAGAAGCGTCGTCGGCAGCTTTGGACCTAGGCGGCCTGTCTCTGTCTTTATCTTTGCGTTTTTTCAGAATTCAGGTAGTCGGATGGCTTACAGACGACATTTCTGGAT
Source organism: Protopterus annectens (assembly GCF_019279795.1). Lineage (NCBI taxonomy): Eukaryota > Metazoa > Chordata > Ceratodontiformes > Protopteridae > Protopterus > Protopterus annectens. The sequence continues at coordinate 1,431,705,208 of NC_056743.1, read as the reverse complement.
AACTGAACTGAGAACCAAAATATTTAGAGACGAAAATATACAGACAGATAGTGGGTTGATTAAATAAAGCACAAAACTGACAGCAAGGTACGTTGTGGTCAGGGCCTAGGCAAGGAATACAGTACGAATGAAAATCTTTGTGAGGTATTTGTTTTCCACAAGAAATGCAATTATTAACTTTTACTGACATCGGTAAGGAGCAAGAAAATGTTTCGCCAACAGGGTACTTAGCTTTAGTTGAAGACTTCTATTCTGAAACTCAAAAATGAAAATTTCAGGAGTCGGCCGACCAACACTTGCGAACTGCTTCTGCTTCAGGCACCGCACGGCAAGAAAGACTGATCTAATGGTGTCGGTTGCATGCTTTATACCCCTGACGACCTGACGTCATGGAAGAAGGGACAGCAACCGATGCAGGACCCAAGACATTGTTAATCAAGCCGAATGAGGGCTACTGCAAACAGATAACCCAAATGTGATGACTGCAACAGTGAAACACGAAGAGCATCTTCAGACTGATCTGGAAGACCTAGAAGAAGCCATAGGTGCTGGTGTCAAGTGCTTAGATGCAGACAGAGCCAGTCCTCTGTTCCAAAACGGAGATACATGGATCTGGTGAGATGGTTACAGTCAGAATTCTGCAGGTGTAATGGGCAAAAAATGTAAATGAAGTCTTGCCAAAGAAGATGTGGCAGGATATATAGTAAGGAAGGGATTAGGTACGTTCTACATCAAAAAATTTGTCTCCAGGATTAGAGCAGTCTAAGTAACAGGTTATCTTGCTGAAAGGGTGCTGAAGACACATTGATAGGGAGTCACAGTTGTTGAAGATCTGTGGATCTGGCTGCCTTCCATGGAGGAAGAGAAGCATTTCCTCTCTCTTTGGTTTTACCCTTATACTTTGAAACCTTCTCTTTCGCTATATCCTTGTCTTTTTCAGTCTTTCTCCCCAGAGTTTTTCACAGGAGAAGAAAGGACAGTAGAAGGTGTGGCATAAGGTGGCAGGAGACCCTTCAGAACCAACTTCACCCTCCAGTCACTGAGGGATCTTGGCTCGAAGGCTTAACATAACTGGCATTCTATGTAGAGATAAGACACCCCTAAACAATACATGCAATTTTTGCGTTTCTCTTTGAGGCAGCTTATGGCCACATGCAACACACTTTTCAAATCCTGTAGATTGTTTCCAATGCAAACCTGCAAAAGTAAACACTCTAGTATTGCTAAGCACAAATACCAACAATGAAATATCAAAAACAGACATTTTCTAGCAAAACCCACTGCCACTCAAAACCCTGATGACAGCATAAATGGAAGAATACATACAAATACATATATGTGTGTATATACACACATGCACACATACACACACGCGCGTGTGTACAAGCTCTCTGTTTTTTTTGTTTTTTTACCAAATTTCTTTTTATTAAATATTTATTCAAAAAATATGCAGAAAAAAGATAAGACATATACATGTGGTACAGTTGACTTGCAGAGTGCATACCATAAGCAAGTAATAATAGTTATTGCCCACTTTACTCATTAACATTCATATTAAGTAGAATTACCATTTGTGTTGCTACAAGGATATGGTTTCATTATAAGTTATTCCAAAAGATTTTATCGTATAGCAGTTCTCTTGTACATTATTTACAACTGCGAGCAATATTAGAGGTATAACCATCAACCTATATAGTGATAATCTATTCTACTAAACCATATATACGAAGTTTCTAAGTATATATACAGATATGTCACCTTAATTATTTTGGTTACTAATCTCAACAAAGTGATGTATTTACTATCCTTATACAATTATTATTTAACATACTGTTTATGACAGAATATCAATTAATGCATTGCAGTACCCTCTGATAGTAGGTTTGGTTCTTCTGACTTTTTGTATAAAGCTTCTTGGCCTATATATGTTTTCTCGCCATGCTTTTGTCCCCCCTCAAATATTTTTTTTTATTTTCAATTAAAATAACATTTACATATTATTTTTAAATATCATTTTAAACTATATACAATATTTACAATAGCCTGACTTTCAATTATATACACTGTATGTTATTAAATATAGAATTAACAGATCAGTTATCAGAGATACAATACTGATTATTGTAGAGTGTCCAACAAAGATATAACTTTCTTCCAAGAATTATTTACCAATGGCCTGGGATAGATTTGTAGTTCTTTGATTTTTATTTCCATCAATACAGTTGTCTTCAGTAAAGTGAAGAATTCTTCCAAGGTCGGGGGTGTATTTGAATTCCACCTTCTGGTTACGCATTTCCTAGATATAGCAAGTATTGTCCATAACAAATACATATTTGTCTTATTCAGGTAGGGACCTTCATTTACATTTAGTATTATCAATATTTTAGTTAGGGTAAAGGATTAATTAAATAAAGCTTGTAAAAATGATTGATTCCATTGCAATATGATTTCATTTTATTACATTCATAAAAAATATGAATCCAGTCTCCTTTATTTGACTATTCACAGCTCCAGCAAAAAACATTTTTAGTAGTACTGATCTTTTTAATTCTATCAGGTGTTACAAATGCTCTATTTCCAGTTAAATATTTTCCAGTACTGTGTGTTAGAGGTGTAATTAACTGATAGTAAGATGCTACTTTTAATTTCTTCTGTTAACTGCAATGACTGACATTTTGTTAAGAACTGCCAGTATGATGGTTTGGGAGTTGTTCTATATGTTGACTCTTTATATAGATTTGAAATGGAATTTTTATTTTCACAACTATTATATATAAATTCATACGGAAAACTTATTAGATTTGGAATATCTTTAAATGAGGAATTATTAATTATTCTGCATAAATCTTGAGTATGCATTAGAATGCTTTGTAAGGTTAACCAGTCCTGTGTTGGAATATTGTAAGCAGTTTTTATCATATGTATATCTAAAACATTTAATTTATTTACACACTGAAACCAGCATAAGAATCCATTTCATTCCCAGGAGGTTACTGTTTCCCTATATATTTTGTGAGGAAAGTTCTTAGTGATGGCAAATGGGGTTAAAAGGTCAAACCAAAGTTTTAGATCTATGTCTGCATTTATAAGTTTCCTAAAGGAATTGATGTAATGATTAATCAGTGTTGTTTTAGAAGGTTTTGTTATATTATATTGTATACTTATGCATAGTATGTACCAGGGTTTGTTTGAGTAGTCTACTATTAAAATTTTTTTTAACAGATTAAATTAATTTGTTAATATAGCCATTGTTAATTCTTTCCAGTTGGCAAAATAATTGGGGTTTATCCAGTCTATTGTAGTTTTAAGCACAGATGCTTTTATATATGTTTCTATTCCTGGGAAGTTCAATCCTCCTTGTTTCCAGGGTCTAATGTGATGTCTTAGAGCTACTCTATTCTTTTTGGGATACCATAAAAATTTTATTAAACATGAGTTTATTTCTTTAAGAATGCATCTTTCAGGAATTAACTGTATTGCTAATGCGACATATCTAGTATTTTGGGCAGTAAGACCATTTTTATTAATTGCAATCTGTCTTCAAACATTAATATAATTTTGTTCCACTTTTTTATATATATTTTTATTGTTTCAATAATGTTTTTAAAATTTATTAATATTGTTTTGTTTATATTTTTGCACAACACTATTCCTAAATAATTTAGCGTAAGTTCTTGTTTTCCTATGATGGATTTATCTGTAACTTGTAGGTCTTTTTTCTTATTTAAAAACAGAAATTTTGACTTTGATCTATTAAAGTGTAGACCTGAAATCTTATAAAATGTATCCATTACTTCTTCTAGTTTCTCCTAATGACTCTCTGGAGTTTGATAAGGTTAATAAAATATCATCAACAAAAAAGCATTATTTTAGATATGTACTGGTCATAGACGTCTATTCCTTTTATTCTTGGATTATTGCGTATTATTTCTGCAAGTATTTCTATAGCCAAAGCAAATAAATAGGAGAAAGGGGGCATCCTTGTTTAGTACCTTTCATTATATGGATAGATTCTAAGGTGAAAGGACCTAATTTAATGTAGGCTAAGTTATTAATATAGATGTTTTTTAGTAATAAGATGAAGGGAGGAGGGAATTCAAATAATGCTAAAGTTTTAAATAGAAATTCCCAGTTGAAGGAATCAAAGACTTTTTCTATGTCTAATCCGATTACAAGTGTTTCTCTATCTTCTTTATTCACATACTCTATAAGAGTAAGTATCCTTTTAATATTATTGTGTGTGCCTGTTATATAAAACTCCAGTTTGATCATTATTGTCTTTAAAAGTGGGATTTTCATTCTGTTAGCTAGGATTGACATGAATATTTTGTAATCATTCTTCAGTAATGATATAGGTCTGTATGAGGTGCAAAGGTCTGATGGTTTATTATCTTTTAGAATTGGTGTTATGAGAGAATATTTCCATGAGGGTGGTATTTTTGCTTCTGACTGGACTTCTAGCAAAGTTTTATGAAAAAGGGAGATTACTGTTGAAGGGAAAGAGTTTGTAAATTTCCGTAATTATACCCTCTATCCCTGGAACTTTGTTAGATGTACTTTCTTTTATCTTGTCTACAATTTCTTTGTAGGATATAGGTTTTTGTAGGTCCAGTTTTAAGTTTTCAGGAATTTCTTTTATACTGATAACATTTGTATCCAAGTTTATTTGGTTGGTATCTAAATCTTCTTTTTTGAAATGTTCCATATAATGGAACTGAAATGCTTCAAGGATGTCTCCTATATCAAATACTTTTTTCCATTTCTTTTCATGATATATCCTACTAATGTTATTTGCTTTAGATTGTATTTTAATTCTTGTAGATAAGTTATGTAGATATCTGAGGGAGGTGGCTAATGAGTTTATTTTTAATTTTTCCAAGGCTAGACAAGTTTTGTGTGTTAGAATTTCATTATATTTTTTATTTAATTCCTCTATTTCTTTTTTGACTTCTGGACAATTCTGATTTTCTTTTTTAGATTATGCTGTCAAGAGTCTGGTTTGCAGTCTAATGATTCAGATTCCCCACTCTCTAACTTTGTTTTTGTACCAGCTAAGAGTCTTACCAAACACATACACTTTTAATGAGTCCCAAACCATGACTTTACTGATTTCTGTTGCATTATTAATTTCAAGAAATAATTTTAGTTCTGACAACATCCATGGTTTGAATTCTTTAATTTTCATGAATATGATGGAATTCTAGTTGAGAGGATTAAAGGTTTAAACTCTATTTGGAGCGTCATTATCAGAGAATCATGATCTGTGAAGGGGCATGGAACTATTGAGAAGTTGAGGATTTTTGTTTGTAAATCTTGAACTACGAATAATTTGTCTATTCTGGTTTATGTTCCAAATCTATGGTCTTTACGGGAAAATAATAAAGATTTATCATCTTTTACTTTAAAAGTGTCAATTAAATGAAATGAATCAATAAATTTTTTAAGGATTTTGAAATAGTTGCTATGCGAAAATACTTCTTAGTGGTTTCAGAAGCTTCTAAGGTACAATTAAAGTATCCTCCCAGTATAAGATTTCCTTTATAATTGTTGGAAATAAAATCTAGGTGTTTTTTAACCGTTCCTGCTCCAATTCCTAGGAACCAATACAGATTAGCTAAGGTCCATATTCTATTATTAAATTTAATTATAACAAATGCCAGTAGACCTTCTTTGTCTTCATATTTATAAATAACTTTTGGAGTGATTATGTTTTTTTTTTTCCAGAGAACTGATGCTCCTTTTGTCTCTGTTCTATAGGAGGATTGAACTAAGACTGTATAGTCCTTATGGTTCCAAATAAAGCTATTATTAGTCTTAAAATGCATTTCCTGGAGAAATACTACTTGTGCCTTATTTAGATTTAAATATTTTATTAAGTTTGATCTTTTATTTGCATTATTTAAGTCATTAGTATTTAATGATAAGAATGTTAAATCCATTTTAAGTTATTGCTGGAAGAAACTGTTTGCTTCTTTTTTTTATTTTGATTATAGTAGTTATACCATATTCACTGATAACATTGGATGTTATTTTTATGTGTGTAAACTTGGGAGTGTAATTTAATGTTCTTTCTTCTTTAAATATAAGTAGGGTAAAATTCTGATCAGGCTTTAAAAAAGTACTTCTATAAAACATTAATTCTAAAGTATCAAATACAAGTAAATATGAATTTGCCATTAAACATGGAATGAAAGTCATTCCTAATCCAATAGATAAAGACAGATCTATTGGATTATCACTCATACCTTTAACCAACAATATCAACTGAGCTCCATATGTTAAATTATTATATGGAGAAATCTCTTAAAAGATATGAAATTCTATATTATTCTATTATTGTTCTATTGTATTTCATATATCAGGATAGAATGTTAGCAGTGTAAACAATTATGTTGACTTAGAAAATATCCAATATTTAAGTTACCCTTAAGAGATCCCAAACATGTCAGATATGTCATTTTGGATAAATTAAATGCAACAAAGGAGCATACACTAAATAAGCCAACAACAAATGGATTATTACTAAAATAATTTGACTAAAGGGACTCTGCAGGAGACAATGAACGATTACCAATGAAATATGAATTTACTGTAGGTGTACTGTCTTCCTTTACTTTCCCACTCTTCAGCTCCCCAACTTCAACTTACACTTATGAAAAGACATGGCTTATCAGTGGTATCCTGACTCTGAGTAGAGGCGCCCTACATTCTAGTGTGCAGTGTTTTTACATATTTACAGATTTACAAAGCAGAGTCTAAGAATGAACTATGATCACCCTGACAATTCTTATCCTGCATAGGGCACCTCCTGCTTCCAGAATGGGTAATCACATTAGGTCTAGAATGAATGTGAAGGTACCTATATGGTAATTAAGACTTATCTTAGGTAAGTATTAATCAAATAGTACTTAGAGCATCTTAGAGAGTTCTCGGGGCAGTTAGAATACTCTTAAGTCTCTCCTCCCTTGACCAAAAACAGCGATTTCCCTTCCCTTTATTTCCCTTGTTTTAAATCAGTACTAATAAAAGAAATTCAGCAAACGTAGATAAACAGAAATAACATTCACATTATAAAGACAAATTAGAAATAATTTCCGAGCTCTTTACATTTTCTGATAAAGCAAAAAGTCAACAATAAGCTATTCTTACTAAAAGTATAAAGCATTTCAATTTTTCCTTACATGTATACATTTCTACTTATATCGTAGTGTCAATAGCTGTCTTTGAAATCTGTACAATACTTCACCCTCTTCAAATCATTCCTTTTTCAACTCAGGTTTTGTTTTGTCAAAACGGCAACAATATTTCAAGGGCACAATTAATATTTAGACTGATGTTTCAAATAAATAACTTGCCAGTTGCCAACTTAGTTAGTTTAGAATATATGGTTAGTGCAAATATTGCATGTTGCAAAAATAATATGTATTTTTTCGTGTGCTCCAGAGATGGTCATATGCAAGTGACATATATAATGCAGCATATATAGAGCAGATAGCTTTTGGATTCAGGTTGTTAAAGTAAATTATGCTTATTAATCAGACAGTTTCATTTAAATTCACAATTAATTTGGGAACATTTCAGTTGAGTTTCCAGGAATGTGTAGTCCAATGTGAGTAATTGAGTCCACTTTTCCTCATAAACATATGTCACAATTCATTAAACTAAGCAGAGACCAACATCTGTCTAATAATCATTATAAAGACAAAGAATAGTAATTTCCTAGCTCTTAAAACTTTCTGATATCACAAAATGTTGACAGTAAGCTATTTTAACTGGAAGACTAAAACATTTCAATATTTCCTTGTGAATATGCATTTTTACTTTTGGTACTTTTCAGTTATCGGGGCAACAGGTCTAATGAGCTGTTGGAAGGTTAGCATGCGGTCGCAAAGATTGCTCTGCTGATGATGATCTGGGAACAGCCTTCACTTTTTCTGACAAGAGATTTAGACTACAAATAATGGACAAAAAAGGAATAATGGCACTTTTCCAGAGACTGTATTCCATTCGCATTCTGAAAGACAAACTCCCTTACTCTTACAGGACATCAGCGTAGGTAGCAGTTTTAGCCAGACATCAGCAAAGGTGACGTGCTTTTCATAAAGCAGGCAATTTAACATTGCCAGGAGTTTGTAACCCTTGACTCCTTCTTAATAATACCCTCCCAGAGTTCAAGCTAACTGCCTAAATCCATTGTACTTTCTTTCGCCGATAAAACGGGGAAGAAATTAGCAAACACAAAACACATACGTACCATTTTGTCTTGGTAATTGCAGTTACAAAAGTGGAAGGTTTTGAAGTCATACTGAACCGACCTGTGACATTGTAAAGTTTGTCACCACATACTTGCGTGGCATGGTTTCAGAGTTGGTGGTTATCCTAATGCTGTATTTAATGATCCTGGTGTTGATAATGACAAGTACTACTTTCCAGTTGCCATTTTACAAAGTATTCTTACCTCGCATATTTACTGCTACTGGCAACAGTGCTAATACCATGGTGCCTGGTAAAGTCCGTAGGCGGGAGCATTAACATTAGGTACGTTTTATGCAACACATTTCCTGTTAAGTGTGCAAATCATCTTCCTCTGTTTAACAGAGAAAACCTTATTTTATGGATCATTGCGACCACGTGCTAACCTTCCAACAGCTCATTAGACCTGTTGCCCCGACAACGGAAAATTACCTTACTTTTACTATAGTGTCAGGACCGGTCTTTGAAATCTATGCATTACTTCACTTCTTTCAAGTCATGTATTTTACAGTTCACATTATATTTTGTCAAAATGTCAATAGCATTTCAAGGGCACATTTAATATTTAAACTGATATTTTAAATGAATAGCTATCAGTTGCTAAGTGAGTTTGTACAGAGTGTGAGGTAACTGCAAAAATAACATTCTGCAATAAGTAATATGTATCTTTTCATGTGCTCTAGAGACTGTCAGTTTCAAGTAACATATAAAATGCAACTTTTACAGTGCAGACAGCTTGTGAAATCAGCATGTTAAAGTGAGTAATACTTTTTAATCAAACAGCTACATTTCAGTGCACATGTAGTTTGGGAACATTTCAGTTGTGTTTCCAGGAATATGCAATCCTATGAGGATAAATCATAAAATATATACAAATAGTCCTATTATGTATTTATTTTATCTTGTTTAGGTTGTTTTTCATTTTAATAACTAAACATTACTTTTTCTTATTTATCTGTGAGGCTAAATGCACTTCGCAAATTCACAGTGTCCTTAGAAACTGCAGCAATTTAGTGTTGCTATGGCAACGCAAATAGAATGTGAAGAAAGCTTCACTTTTCTTAACCAACAGTACATTTTCCCCTCTTTTTTATGTATTTGTTAATACTAAAAGGAAATAATTCAAAGGACATATGTACATGAATGGAACATTTCAGAGTTAATCACAAACATGTCCCCAATCCCAATAAGCATAACAGTGACTATAATTAATCTAATAAATATTGTAACAATTAAGTTCACTATTCCAATTAGTCTACCTTAAAACTAGATTTTAGACTATTATTTATCTATGTATAGATAGTGAGTTATTAAATATATACAGACTATATTAGTATAGTAAATAGGAGAGAATTTAGAAAGGGAGACAAGATGCAGTTAAAATAAATAATGAGAAGAGAGAAAGAAAAGAGAAAATTGAGAAAATACGCATATACTATGTATGTTGATTTACAGAATAAATATGTTATGTGCTATATAACCCTCCTTCTGTGAAAGAAAAGAACCCTGTTTTACATACCTGAGGTAATGTGAAAACTCTCATGTGTCATCTATTTTCAAAAAATATAGATAAAGATTCCAGTAGTTAGTTACATTTGTTTTAAAATTCCAAGCAGTAAAATTGGTCCTTTAAAGTAATGTTAAAACAATTCATATCATAGTAGATGCTTTGAGAGATTTGGCTGTAATATTATCAGTCTTTTGCTTCTTTTTGACATCTGTCCAGACATTTGTTTCTTTTGTTCTCTTGAGAGAAGGTGACATCCAATCCATATCTTCTGGTAAAGTAATCACATTATTAGTTTTAATAAATGAAGAGGCTTCCTCTAAGTCAATAAAAGTCCTCATCTCGTTGACATACAGTATACTTATCTTAGCTGGATATGCAAGTTGTGCCTTGATGTTATTTTGTTTCAGAAACTATCATTGGCCACACTTTTTTCCTTTGTTCCATTATTCTAGATGAATAGTCGTTATCAAATCTTATCAGGCTCTGTTTATATTTTAGAGGTGTCTTCATCCAAGCAGATCTTAAAATCAGCTCCTTGTCCAAGTATGAAAGAAATTAGATAATTAATGACCTAGGAGGAGAGTTTGAGATAGTGGCAGGTTTCCCAAGAGCTCTGTGTGCCCTTTCAATGCCAAAGGAAAGTCCTTCTTTTAAAAAGTCAGGGATCCAGCTTGATAAAAAGGAAATAATATCCTCACCTTCTGTGTTTTCAGGTAATTCGAAAATCCTGATGTTACTTCTCTCCCTATTTTCCAGTCATCTACTTTATTAACCAACCAAGTGTTTTGTTTAAGAAGCAGTTCCTTTCTGTGTTTCCTCTTCCTCAAGTCTGCTTGAGAAACCTCTATTCCTGTTATCCTTGTCTGATGATGTTGTAGCATTTCCTTGAGGGTGTCAGCCTGTTTTTGACTGCTTGTTTTAAGATTTATTTTTTATTTATTTTATTTTATTTTACATTTGTTGACCGGGCTAGTCTAACTGGATACATGTCCATTTTCAGTAGAGACTCAGTAGAGACCCGGGGAGAAAAGCTCCAAGCAGCAATAATGACAACAATGCAGTAAATTTAAAATTAGAATTGGTACAATGTTTACATTAAAAGATAGGGTTAAGCAGAGTTATTTAGAAACATTTTGGCTCGAATAAAATACCATGACCTGAAACAAAAAAAACAGAAATTTTTTTTTTTTTTTTTTTTTTTTTTTTGAGAAAGAGCAGGATGGGCAAGAGATATCAGTCACAGTTAGAGCAGGGGCAGAAGATTTTCCAGGTTCTCTTTAAAATCATCCATCTTCAAAGACAACTCCTGCAGGGTAGATGCCATCTGTTGTAGTTCCTTCTTTAAGGCAGCATCCTGGTGAGAATTCTTTGAGCTGGTCATTTTAACAAGTGAATATATCTCCAAGCCTTTTGACAGTAAATTATTTGTAAAACTTAACCAAAGTTTCTAATTATGTAAATTAGTCCTTTATCTATAAGATTTTAAACTTTGAAGAAAAAAAAAAGAATATTTTTTCCTGTCTTATTTAACTAGTTATATGGGGCTCTAAAATACTGCTGCTTTCAGTTAGCCATTCAGGCTCCGTCCCCTCGCCATGCTTTTGTATTCTGACCAGGTTAGTCTTGATCTGTCTATCCAGTTTTTTGCTATGTAAGCTTTTAATAGGGTGCATAGTGTTATTATAATGTGTTTAGAGAAATTATTATTATTGCATTTGAATATATGCAGTATAGTCGTTTCCCATGACAACGTGGATTTTGAATACTCTGATTTCTCTAAACGGAATCTAAGTGAGCACCACAGTTTATAAACTGTTTTGCAGCTCCAAATGATGTGGAGGATATCTGCCTCTTTGTTAGGACAGAAGGGACAAGAGGGTGACTTGGATGGGTTGAATTTGTTAAGGTGGACAGGTGTATGGTAGGCATTATTGAAGATCATGATCTGTTTGTATATTAACATTTTGTAAGGTGTCAGTTTCATATTATTTCTAATATCTAATTCCTTTTGATTGTCTTATGGTGGTATCTTTTCTTTCCCAAAACTTTGAGAAAAGAATAGTACTTTGATATTTAATATTTGCTATTAATTTATATGTATTTACTATCATTTTCTTTTTACATAAGAGCAATTTTAAAACTTGTTGTGCTAACTTGACATCTTGCTCAACTACATTGATATCTTTGGTTATAGTACTTATTAGGTGTAAGATTTATTTAATTATCAGGTTATAGACACGTTCTTTGTGTTTTGTTTAATTTTAAGGCAAGACGAAAGGGTGGCAAATCCACTTGACAAAGTACCAGACAAAGGACTGGCTTGGAGGAGGACAGAAATTCCTTTAAACCTGCTACCAGTACAACAATGGTGGAGGAGGCACTGAGAAAATCAGAAAAAAAGAAATCTTGCACTTATCACACTGGAGCTTGAGAACACATCTGGATGCTAAGGCAGCAAACGAGATCTAAGTAGCTTCAGTGAGGGCAGTGTTATTATTGACAGAGGAGGCAAACCTTTGGGGCTGAAGAATCTGACATGCCGGTCTTGGATTTTGTAACCCACAGGTTGAAATGGAACATAAAAACATCAGATCCAGAGATTTTCGGCTGTACCAGAGAAACTGGAGGGGCACAGTGGAGTTGGAAGACAGTACACATAGAAAACCTGAGAATTTGTGCCATTTCAAAAAAACTTGAAGGTACAGCCTACAATAATTTTATGAAAGTTCAGGTAAGCAACTGGACTGGTCTTCCACAGCAGGATTTGTTAACTGAGAGGGCACATTGTCTGCATGCTCCAAATCTGGCAATTGTAAGCAGCTGAGACCTGTTATTAGTAAAGATGCAATCTTGCCAACAGGGAGATGCTCCTGAAAAAACTATAGCAAAAGGGAAAAGTATTAAAATTGAAGACATCAGAGTGTTTGTGGAAAATGATTATTTACTTTACACCAGACAGAAAAGAAGCAATTTTACTATAGCAATCAGAGAATGTTGAGTGATTCAAGCTGCTGCATCCAGATTTCTGCAGATTTCTTTTCCCTGGCAGATCATTTTTTTGGATGCAGAACAAGCTGAGGAAAAAAAGCTTTTCCAATAAAGGGTTTCTCTTATTTCTCATTCTTCTGATAATAACAAAACTCATAGACATTGCTAGTGAATCATTTTCCATTGTTCCAAAGGAAAATGCTTGAGTGACATAAAAAATACACAGGAGTTAACTAGGAAAATCAGGAGTAGCTTGGATTTGAATCGGAGACTGGTGCTGGGAGATGGACAGGATCAAAAAGAACAACAGCATCATTGTGGATTTAAGGAATAATTTGGAAACTATAAAGCATCAGTCAAGTCCCATTAGATCTAACAACAGACATGTGAAAATTGGCTTTGCAAGGAAAAACGGCTGAGAAAGACTGGAATTTTGTTGACTGTATTAAACTGGTGAGTGAATATTAAAGCATATACTCCATTTCATTTAGGATACTGGAGAACTAAAGAAGTAACAAGGAAAACCTTTTTTTTTTGTTTTTACTAATATCTGTATAAATACTTGATGTAAATTGCATGCTACATTGTAAATCAGTTTTATATGTACAGTTAGTTTTTTTTAATGTGATGTAAGAAGTGTCTTATCAGTGACTACTGTATATACGTTAAATATATTAAAGCAATAAAGTACTTTTTCACAGTTGTGAGGCATTCCGGCTTTACAATGTAACAAGGTAAAAAAAAAAAACAGGAGAGAAGCAAGTTAAAGTTACTATAAAGTTGTGATCTTGTGCTATGCAGTGGGGTATGAAAAAATGTACTGATCACACTATATGCAGAATTAAGATATTAATTGCCCTGCTTTATAGAGGTGGACACCTAGACTAATGTCCTTGGTTTGAGTTACACAAGTTTTTTTCTCAGTCTCCATATAGGTTTTGTAACAAGCTAGAGGAGGACAGCTTCAATCATTCCCCTGCATACAGGAGTGCCTTACATAGACCCAGGCCATTACAGACCCATAAGTCTGACCAGCCTCATAAGCAAAGCCATGGAATAACATCATGGAACTAATCAATCAGGACATAGGAAATTTCAAAACACAAGACCCATCTAATTTTGGATTCATCAAGGGCAGGTCCATGCATATTCAACCTGGAGGACTTTTTGAAAAGGTCACCAAAGCAATGGATGAAGGCAAAATGATACACACCACATACCTTGACCTGGCCAAAGCTTTTGACACAGTTCCCCACCTGGGCATAGTAGAAAAGCTAAATTTGGACTAAATCCCTATGTCACCCACTGGATTGTCAAATGGCCCACAGATAGAATAGAGGAAATCAAGACATGGGAAGTTACCTTCACAAAGAGACCAGTCACCAGTGCATCCCCCCCCCCCCGGGTTCTATAATGGGACCTCTTTTGTGTGGCATCTACTTTTCTAAAGTAAAAGCCAATACCAAAGGGCTCTGGATGACTAAACGTGTAGATAACTGCAAGCTAGGAGCAGTCACTGAATCCCCAAATGACTTAGCCATACTGCAGGAAGGTTTGTCCCAAATAAATAAATGGTGCCAAAAACCATGGACTGAAACTAAATGCCAAGAAATGCATTACTGAATCCTCTGGAAATTTATCTACCCCAGGAACTATCATGCTGACAATATGCCCCTAAGAGTTGAACCAGATGTTTGGAACTTCAGAACTTAAGTGGACAGTGCCCTAACTTTTGACCAACATATATCCACTGTTGTAAGAAGTTTCTTCTATATTGTACAGCTTATAAATAAAAGGATTGCTTCTAGATCTATGGGTGTCATTGTCCCCTTTCCTCTGACCTCATTAGGCTGATCAGAGTATAATGCATCTTTCCTGACACATGCAACAACTGGAACACTCAAAGAGAGCCCTTACTAAAAGGATGAAAGGCCTAAACAGCATGACCTACATGTGGACTACACTCGGTATCCTACAGTTTTAAGAGGTGGCCTGTGTCCAGCATACAAGGTATCCTCCAACCCAATAATGGTGGATTTACTGCACATTAGCAAGTCAAGTGGCATCAGAAATACTCGGTCTAGGGATCTAAACCTCTTCTGCAACATCAAAAGAACAGTTTGGAGGAACAGGTAAATCTCGCATAGGACATTGCTGTTCTGGAACAGACTCCCCATTCACATAAAGAAGTTATATTCTTACCATAACATTCCATCTGTGTTGTTGATCTTCATTCATTCATTACAAATGGGTATAGGTTCTGTCCTCGAACTGACCAGTCGACAGTTATAACAAGCTCACGCCAGCCAAAAAACTCTCAAGCTAAGCTTACCCATAGTGTGCCTCTCTCTATCACCTCAGATAGAGTTTGCCCATAAAAAAGAAAGTGGAGGCTTTATCTCAGCAAATTCCTTATCGTGGAGCTTGGACCAAATCCAAACCTCCAGGAGTCTTTCGGAGGGGGTAGGACGGTGGGATGTAATGAATGAATGAAGATCAACAACACAGATGGAATGTTATGGCAAGAACAATTTCTTTATCCGATGTTGTTAATCTTCATTCATTCATTATTGATGGGGCAGAGTCCCTAGCTACTTTATGTCCTGGGGGCCCTATGGAAGGATATTCCTGTGCACCATTGAACCAAAGGTGCTCTCCCTCTGGAGATCAAGTCCAATTTGTAATGAACAATAAAGGTATGAGGAGTAGCCCATGTTACTGCTGCACAAACATCATCCATGGAAGCTCTTGAATGGAAGGCAACAGATGTTGCAACTGATATGGTTGTATGCACTTTGACCTTAGTTGGTAGAAGAACTTTGTTTTGTTGGTAGATAAACAAATCTCTCAGCCATTTAGCTAAAGTTGCTTTAGAAACAGATTTTCCCAATTTTGGTACTGAGAAAGGCATGAATAATTGGTCAGATTTCCATAGTGATTTAGTCCTGTCCAAGTAGAAACGCAATCGTCTATGCACATCAAGCAAATTCAGGCAATATTCTCCTTTATTAGAAAAATTGGGAAAGAAGACTGGCAGGTCAATTGTTTGATTAATAGTCAAATCTGAAATAACTTTTGGTAAGGAGGAGGGATTAGTCCGGAGTGATACTCTGTCTTTATGGAAAACATGTAAGGACGTTTTATGCACAAAGGTTGTAGTTCAGATATTCGCCTTGGTGAGGTAATAGCTACCAAGAACAGAGTTTTCCAGGATAAAAATTTCATATCACAAGTGGCAGCAAGCTCGAAGGAAGGATGAGTCAAGGATTGTAGCATCAATGTCAAATTAAGGTTGGACTGACTCTTTGAAGGGTGGTCTAATGTGCGTGACAACTTTCAAAAAGGTTTTACAGAGAATGTGAGATATCAAGGATGAGATCTGGAAGCCATTGTGGAAGTCTGAGATAGCCACCAGGTGTACTCAAATAGTGGAAGCTGCCGCTCCCGAATGGAGGAGGTTTGATAAATAGTCCAATACAGAAACCACTGGAGCCGAGAAGGGGTCAAGTCTTTTCTCGAGACCAAATTATGAGTCTTCTCCATTTGCTAAGATAAGGTTTCCTGGTGGATAGTTTGTGGAAAGCAAGAAGAATCTTTCATACAGGGAAGGATAAATTATTCTGCCTGGCAATTACTGGAAGTGGAGGAACCAAGCTGTCAGCTTGAGACTCGTTATGTTCAGATGGATCAACTCTTGCGGGTGCGACAGCAACTCCAGAGTTGGATCTAGAATCCACGGTTGGTGGAGCAGGTGAGGCCAAAGGAAGGGAATACAAACTTGTCAGAGCCAATAGGGAGCAATGAGGATTACTATGCTTCACAACTGAAGAGCTTTCTTTAGGAATTGTAAGATCAGAGGAAGTAGGGGAAAGACATAAAGAAGTCCCATGGGCCAATCGTGTATTAGAGCATCCCTCGGGGACTCCCCCTTTGGAGGATCAGGGCAAAGTAACTGCTGCATTTGTGGTTTGTGGGGACCTTGAATAGATTGCAGCAAGGTTGGCCCCAACGACTGAAGATCTTTGTAACTATGACAGGTTGACCACTCGTGAGACAGGAGAATGCATCTGCTCAGCTTGTCTGCAATTACGTTGGAATCCTCGGGAATGTGCGCTGCTATCAGAAAGCGGTTGGAAGATACAGCCCAGTGCCAAATTCTCATGGTTTCTTGACACAACGGGTGGGATCTGGTTCTCCCTTGTTTGATATACCAGACCATGGACTGGATAGCAACTGATCCTGACAGGAGGACAGAATGGAATGCTTGCAATGCAAGAAGCACTGCCCTCAGTTCCAGAACATTGATATGCAGGTTGGTCTCCATGGGAGACCAAGTGCTTTGGACTGTCTTCCCTGGAAATGCCCACCCCCACCCCATCAGGGAAGTGTCCACGGTCACTATGGCCTTGGGCTGAGAGGGAAAGAAGGGACAAATCCACAGGTTTTTTTCTGGCTTCATCTACCAAATTAATTCTTGCTTGCATCGATTTGTTATGCAGATCTGAAAGGACATAGGATGAGTTAGAGGGGACCATTGTGCTTCTAAGAGACATTGTAGGAGTCTCATGTGTAGTCTTGCTAGGGGAACTATAGGAACTGATGTTGCCATTGATCCTAGTAGCTGAAGAACTGCAAGAGCTGAAACCTTGTCCTGAGAGAATATCATCCGGAGTTGAGACCTTAGTCTTTGTAACCTGTAAAGTGGAAGGGCTACTAGGCAAGACCAAGTGTCGAGAGTTGCTTTTATGAATTCCAAATTTTGAGTAGGAGTCAATTTGGACTATTCTTTGTTTACTGAGATACCCAAGGATCTTGCAAGCTTTAGGATGTAATGTAAGGCTGTAATCAGCAGAGGCTTGGTAGAAGCAGTAAGGAGCCAATCGTCTAAATACGGAAACACCCAGAATTCTTGCAGTCTCAAGTGAGCTTTTACCACTGTCATGCATTTTCTGAACACTCTGGGGGCCGTAGACAGGCCAAAAGAGAGTGCTTGGAATTTGTAGTGATTGGCTCCCAAGCAGAAGCGGAAGACTCTCTTGGAGCTTTTGTCCATTTTTACATGGTAATACGCATCCTGGAGATCTATCGAGCACATCCAATCATCTTTCTCCAGAAACGGAAGGATAGACGGAAACGTGACCATCCGGAATTTTGTCTGTCTGACAAACTTGTTTAGGATGCTGAGGTCCAAAATTGGCCTCCAGTCCCCCTGTCTTTTTTGGCACTAAAAAGAACCTAGAGTAAAATCCGGATTCTATCTGGGCTGGTGGGACTGTTTGGATGACTCTTTTTAGAAGCAGCTTTTGCATTTCTTGAGCTGCTGCTTCCCGTTGACTGGGTGGGACATCGGGAATTTGCCTTTGTGGCTTTGGGAAAGAATCAAAAGGGATGTGATAACCCCTGGTAATTATTGTCTACACCCAAGAATCTGTTGTTATGGATTGCCAGGCAAGGTGGTGCAGAGAGAATCGTCCCCAGACTGCCTCCAGAGGTAAGCAATTGAGCCGCTCTTCAGGAGCGCTGATAGGGCTGTCCAGAGAAAGAGTCTCTAGATCCCTGATTAGGTGGACCCCCTCTGCCTCTGGAGGGGCGTCTTCCTGATGAATTCCCCTCTCTGCCCTGGGGTAAAAACTCGCCACGCGTGTGCCATGGAAAGGACCCTGGACTTTCCTGTACCACATTTTTCCACTCCTCCGATTCCTAGAGAAGGATCATTGGGGGGTGGACAAATGCACGCCCACAGCAGACAGGGTCTTGCAGTCTTTTACACATCTGGCTAACGTGTCTTTTATCTTTGGGCCAAAAATAGATGAAGCTTCCATGGGAGCGTTGAGAAAAGAAGATTTAAAAGGGTCCACAAAATCACACAGGCGCATGACATCTCATGACAACATCTGCACCCGCTGCTCTAGCTGCCCCTTCAGTAGTATGAGGAATCAACAGCATGGACGAGTTAGATATAGACTCCAGGGTGGCAAGCTTTGAGACAACTTTGTCGCGTAACTAATCAGATACTGCTTCTGCTAGTGTTCCTGAGAGTTCCTTGATCAGGTCTCTCTGGAGACAAGTAAAATATGCCAAGTAATTCAAGGATTGAATGGCAAAGTTTTATGAGGCATATACCCACTTCCCTAACCTGTCCATCACCTGAGACTCCCTGTTTGGGGGATGGACAGTAGGACTCTCCTCGGCAAGTTCTTTCCCAGTGGCCGCCTCCACCATCATAGTGTCTACTGGTAAGCCTTTGGTCCAATGGGGATGGATCCTCTGGAGGGGAGAGAATTTTGTCTGGTCTCCGGGGGATAGGTTCAACGGTGTCAGGATTCCTCCAAGAGTGCTGCATGATGAGCTGAACTAGATCATCTGCAGGTGGGGTCACCCATGAAGTAGAGGATTGAGTACGGAAAGCCTGCAAGAATACAGACTCCTCAGAGGAAGGGTTGGTGGGCTTCCAGTCTCCCTGCTGCTTTAAAATTTCTAGTATTAAAATATCTAGTAAAATTTTTCTAAAAGTATGTTGTACGCTGCCTTTTGTTTCAACATTGTAACAGTTTTTTTAACAGTGTTTAAGGATAATTATACTTGCTTAAATTGCATATTTTCTTCAGTAGTCTGTATGCTGCCTAGAGTTTTTTGTAAAAATATCAACTGTTTAAAATTTGTTCGACAGCTACTAATTATTGTACAGCAATGCATTACTTGTAAAGTATTTTCTACACTGCCTATTTGCTATCTGTAATCTGTCCCTTTCCTCTTTGCCTCACCTCTTCACTTTCTCTCTAGCTTCCCTGCTTAACGCAGACAATATCTTCAACCTACTGGAAGTGGTTAAGAAGCCAAGTACTTTCTGCCAAGGTCCTAAATAAGCCTACCCCTTGAAAGAATTACCTCTACAGCTTCAAGGAAAACCTTGCCAAAGTATGTCTGTATACACTTGAGATGCGTTAAACTTAAAATCCATTTCCACAAACCCTACCAGGTGGTTAGAACTCTCTGCAACTCATACACTGCAGCAGCCGCCCTTCCCTTTCTCTACACCTACTTATCTAGCATTTTCTGCCCTTCCAAAGGCCACGACAAGACCACAGTTCACAGGCTTCCCAGCCTCTGGCTCTGAAAAGGTACCTTGCTGTACTTACAAAGTTTGGCCACTAGAGGGCAGTCGATATCCAGCTACTATTCCCTGCCTTACTATCAGCTCCAAATCGACCGCCCACAGCTTTTCTATTCTTCACTTTTACTTGCTACCCCCCCCCCCGCCCCACACCCCACAACCATATTCAGCTTTTTGTACTCTTCACCTATATTCTCTCTCTGTGCATACTGGCCTACTTGCCCAACTATCTACACAGCTGATTGTTCCCAACCCAACCTGTCCTGACACTCACTCACCCTTCTTGGCTCTTCCCGCTCCGTTCGACCTGCAGGCTCACTCCACTCCCCTACCCTGCCCCCAATTCCCACCAGCCCCCAGTGGTCCTACATTTATTCTCCCTCCAGCTAATCCCTCCCACTCCCCTAACCAATCCTCTTACTGTTCTCTCCCACCCCTTCTTCCAATCCACCTAACTCTCACTGCCACACCCCCTACCCAGCAAATATTACTTTACACTCTTCTACATCCCTTCCATTTCCAACTAATATGCCCTTTCCCTCCTCCTTCAATCCTTATCTCCTTATCTTTACCCTTCCTTCTACTACCTCTTTACCATGCAACCTCCTATACTAATTTTTACTTACTCCCTTCCCCTATTCCTCCTCACAACATTCTTTCATCCCACTATCACATCTCAGCCTCTTTAGTTCCCTCCCAGCCTACCCTTCTCCTAAAAATAATTTTTTTTCCAAACTCTACTAATGACTACAAACACAAACCTAAACTCTACCACACTCCTCTACCCAAATCCAAGCATAATATACTCCCCTACCCCTCCTTCCTTAACTTAGCCGGCGACATCCACACCAATCCTGGTCCCAACTCCTCTCCAACATACCTCCCTAGCTCCAACAACAAATCCTCAATTAAAAACCTCAAATTCCTCACCATCAACGCCCAAAGCCTACTGAATAAATTAACTCTCTTCCATGCCTGTCTCAATCATAACCTACCAGACATAATAGCCATCTCTGAAACCTGGCTAAAACCCCATAGAAGTGACTCTGAATTCCTTCCCCCTGGATTTCACTCTCTCCGATCTGACCGCCCAAGTAATAGAGGTGGTGGTGTAGCTTTAATCTACTCCAACCACTTGTCCATCACTCCATATCCTAACCATATCACTTCTTTCTCAAATGCTGAACTTGTCATTGGCCTACTAAAACTAAACATCCATAAAAACATCTGTATAATCTCCCTCTACATTCCTCCTGGTAACACCAACAATACCCTAGAAGACATACTTTCTTGGACCTCCTTCAATATTAAGCTAGAAACCTACATCCTAGGAGACATAAATATCGACTGGGGAAAAATCAATAACCCTAATCCCACATCAACAATTAACCTATTCACCTTTACTCAACTTACCAAATAACCTATTAAAACCAACCCCCCTGGCTTCATACTTGACTGGATCCTAGTATCTCATCCTAATAAAATCAGGAGTCATTCCCGACTCTTTAGGAGACCACCTCCCTGCCTTCACCATTCGAGCTGCTCCCTCTTCCTCACACTCCCGCCAATACATTCATACTCGTAACTAACTTTAACCCTACTACTTTCTCTGATTCCCTTAAGCTAACTGGAACCCCCTAAAAATACTACCTCTAGACAAAGCAGTTGACTACTTTAATTCAACATTCTTAACAGTCCTTAACTCCCTAGCTCCAATAAGAACTAAAAGAGTTAAAACTAAAACCTCTCAATGGCTCACCAAAGACACAAAAAACATTATGCTACAAAGGGATAAAACCTGGAAAATCTACCTCCGCTATAAACAACCAGAAACATTACTAAAATATAAACAGTTGGAAACCTAGGCAAAAAACAAGTCATTAGAGACAAAAAGTCTTACTACGTCAAACTACAAGAAAATCATTCTAAAAATCCCAAACAATTCTGGAACTCTAGTAATTCCCTCCTCAGTCCAGGAACAAAAAACAACCCCTGTCCTGACACCAGCAAATCTGACTCAGAAATTGCCTCACTATTCAATACCTTCTTCACCTCTTCCATAGCTGAGCTAACTAAGACCTTTACCAATAATAACCCTCCTCCCCTCCCTGCCCAGTCTTCCCCTCCCTCCCCTTCCCACCCTATATTTGAACTTAAACCCATCTCCACCAATCTAATAAAGAAACTCCTTTACAAACTAAAGCCTTGCTCCAATGCCCCTGACAGCATTCCATCCTCCTTCTTAAAAATAGCTTCAGATGCTATTGCTCTGCCTATCAGCATCCTGATCAATAGAATCTTACGTTCCCAAACTATGGTGAACTGCATATATTCTTCCACTCCACAAGGGTGGCAAAAATTGTAATGTCTCCACCTTCCGCCCCATAGCCATCCTCTCCCCTATCTCCAAAATTCTTGAAAAATGTATCCACCTGCAGCTCTTACCATTCCTTACCAAATACCAGCTACTCTCCCCTACCCAACACGGCTTCCGCCCAGGACACAGTACTAACTCCGCCATTCTCTCCTTCTTACATTCTGTCAATACAGCCCGTGACCCTGGTAATTTGGTATCTTCTGTCCTGCTGGACCTATCCAAAGCTTTTGATACCATCTCCCATACCTACCTTCTAAATCATCTCTCTAATCTTAACCTTTCCCAAAAAACCCTTTCTTGGTTCTCCAGCTATCTTTCAAACAGGTCCCAAGCAGTGAAATGGGGCCAAGCCACGTCCTCTTTCCTTCCTACTCCCACTGGAGTACCCCAAGGTTCCATACTAGGCCCTTTGCTATTCAAAATCTTTATTAATGACTTCCAAAAAGCCATTCCTAACACCAAATTGTACAATACGCCGACGATTCCACTTTGATTTGCTGTGCCACTAACCTAGCAGAGCTCCAATCTCAGACTCAAAATGCCTTCACTACCACTGAAAACTGGATGCTCCTAAATCACCTCTCTCAATGGCAATAAAACCAAGATCCTTCTATTCTCCCCCTCTAAATTATCCCCTCTTGATGAAAACTCTCTTCATATTACCAGCCTTAACAACCCCCCAATAGAGATCGTACCCTTTGCCAAACTTCTTGGTGTCACTATTGACAATCAGCTAAAATTTAACTCCTATATCCAGCTACACATCAAAAAACCTCACATAAAACTTGTCCTACTTTACAGAAACAACCACTTCCTCTCTCCTTCCTCCAGACTAACTCTCGCCTCTACCTATCTCCTTCCCATGGCTCTCCCCTGCTCACTAGCGTATCTTCCACACTTACCTCCAAACTGGAAATATGCTACAACAAAATCTCCAGATTTGCCACCAGTGCCAAATCCTCCTCTCACCACTGCAATTCCCTTCACTCCTTAAAGTGGCTTGAACTCCCCCAACCTACTAGACTTTCACCAATTAACCACAGTCCACAAATTATTATTCCAACCCTCAAACTGCCCTGCACTATCCAACATACTGCAACCATATTACCCCCTCAGACCCCTTAGATGATCTCACCAAAACCTGATCACCATTCATAAACCTAAGCGCCCTGCTGGCCAGCTTCTCTTATCCTTTACCCTAGCAAAAAAATGGAATGCTCTGCCCTCCTTTCTAAGGACCTGTAACAACCAAAATAACTTCAAATCTCAACTTCATTCCTACCTCTACCTAAACAGGAAATGCAACTGCACTCTTCCACCCTTATCTCTCAAACTCTCCTCCTCCTTCACTCCTGGCTCACCTCGCACCTTCCTAACCTCACTCTCAATTACTAATTTGTACTCATAACTAAATATTACTTCTAGCTATTATACTGTATTCTCATTTATCTCGAACCAAATTGAAATTTTATTGATTGTTTATTTTTTGTAGAATGAACCCTACCGTATGTATTTTTTACTATCTTTGAAAAATGTGTATGTTAATAAATTTTGTCCTGTGGAGCTTTTCTCCCTGGGTCTCCACTGAAAATGGGCCCCCTAGTCCAGTGGACCTCTCCGGTAATCAAACTGGAATAAATAAATAATAAATAAATAAATAGTATGTCTTCCTTCCCCCTCATAATAATCTGCATTTTTGGTGAGGGATACTTCAGGGGAATCCACATGCTACTTCTTGCATGATCTCTTATGGAGTACCTCCTCAGTGGGGGGCATCTAAACAGGACTCCTAAGAGTGGGTGCCCTAAAGAAGGGTGTCTTGAGGTTCTCATGCTTGACGTCCCAGAGTAGTGGACTGTGTCAGCTGCGGTTCAGAGGACATGTACATGTGGGATTCCGGCACAGAAGGAAGTGGCTGCGAGCCTGCTGAGTCAAGTGTCCTCTCCATCACCCGGAAAGCAGGCCTGCCCCAAAGAGGGATGGGAGCCCGGAACAGAGAAAGACAACCTCAGAACTGGGGGTCACACCCTGTTCCAATGAGCCCACCCCCAGGGAAGGAGCCATGAGAGGACTCGGTGCCGCCAAGAAAATCGAAACCACAGTAGACGGTACCGGAGTCACAATGACAACAGACCAGTTATGATCCCAAGAATGGGTCGGCTCAGATTGAGTCAAGGACCACAGGGTAGGTTCTGGAGCCATGGTAAGATCTACCAATGGAACCGAAGAAGCTGGAACCAGGATACACGTTGGTGTTGAGGGCTCCGATACCTCCAAGGAGGTCGAAAGAGGAATATATGTCGGAGTCTGTGGAGAAAATTCCTTGGCTCCAGGTGGAAGGGAGGATTTAGGAGGAGTAGGAATTCCTCTGGCTGCAAGAAGCTGATCCACAAGTCTCAGTACGTCGAGTTCCGAAAGGCTCCTGGAGGAGCAGCTTGACATCCCAGAGAATCAGGGTGTTCTAGAAAAGGACTCAATTGTTGTCTGAAAAAGGGATCCATCATCGGGGCCAAGGTAAGATTTCGCCCTTCGGCACCATGGTCAAAGGACCAGTAGGTTGTGTAGCGGGGTAGTGACCTGAATTAGGGAGACTATTTCTGGTGCCGAGAGGGGCATTAGTACCATAGTAGAGGTTGGTACTGTTGGAGTTGAAGTCTTGGACGGTTACATAATGGAGGATGGCAGCGTATAAGGGGTTAGAGGCCCCGGTGTTGAGGAAGGCACTGTAGAAGGGGTTTGACGCCCCAGTGCCGAGATTGCAGAAGTCAATTTAGGATGTTTTGCCTTTGGTTCCATGGGGAACTTAACAGATTTAGTCTCACTGGTATGTGGAAAGGAAGGTACAGATTGACTCCTCTTTTAATATTCCTTCTTAGGAGGGGTTGAGCCCTCCACCTCAGATAGAGCCTCTGAGAAAGGAGTTTTTAGGAGACCTTTCAGTATTAATTTATTCTTCCTCTCAAAGTGCGGGCACTAAAGACCTTATGTAAGTTGCATGGGGGTTGAACTTTCAAGTGCCGTACCCAGAGACAATAAACACAGGACAAATGTCCGTCAGAATTCAGCATTTTCCTGCAACACTGATCGCATTGCTTAAAGCCCATTGTCCCCTTCTTATCAGTCATTATCAACAATTCAAGTAACAAGTCCGCAATGAAAGAAAGTCCCTGTTAGAATAACAGTATATGAAGCAGGCACACCCACACACAGTCAAGAAAAGGAAGGACTGATTTTTTTTTTTAATTACCAACAATGGTAATGAAGAAATACCCAATGGGTAAAGGGAAGGAAAGGAGAGAGAATGGGGGGAGATACCAGCAATGGTATTATAGATGACCACAGAGGTAAGGGAGGCCTGTACCAGCAATGGTATGAAGAAATACCAAAATGTGGTCAAGAAACAGAAAAGAGTCACTTAACAGGTAGCAAGGGTAAGTAAACTGTAAACGACTTAATATTAAGGTAGAAAAATCTCAAAAGTAGAGAAAAATTATCTAAGTTGAAATATAAATTCTAAACCACTTGGCTTGAGAGCTGGCCTGATGTGTCTTGATACTCTAAGTGGCAAACGAGATCTGAAGTGACAGAGAGGGGCACTATGGGGTAAGCTTAGCTCAAGAGTTTTTTGGCTGGTGCAAGCTTGTTATAACTGTCAATTTAGTTCAGAGAATGGAACTGATGCTCATCAGTAATGAATGAATGAAGACTAACAACATCAGATCAAAGTTCATTCCTGTCCATATTAAGCATAACTTGGATCCATGGATGAGAAGAAACAGAACATTTATCCCGGGACTGTCCCCTGTACTACTATTAGACAGATGAAGCTCAAACGCTTTATCCAGTGCATGAGTCCCCTCAAATTAACTTTGGTGTGATTCCAGTTATTCTCAATAGGGGTGACATATAATTATCAATCATGGAATGGTTTAAGGCCAATCTCTGACCAAATGGGATAAGTTAATTTGAGCACAAAACTGACTAGGCTTAAAATGTCCTGCAAGGGCTGCTGGCCTAATACTTGCCTATAAGCCTAGGGTAGATATGCGGTAGTAAGGGATTAGTGAAGGGGAAGGAGGACTACAGTGGTATGCATTCATATATTCTACCTAAAACTGCTCTTACGGAGCTTAAGAGAATGTTGTGAAAAATTACTTTTTAAGAGGGAACTATTTATGTGTGGGGAATGGAAACTGACTTGCAATGGTGAGGATGTATTTATTTATTTAACTTATTATTATTTATTTTACCAGGTGGGTGAACTGGTCAGTTAACGCTTCTTAGTCATGAGCTGGGTAATGCATCAGAAAACTACATACTTACAGTAACACAGAAAATGCACATACATACGCTGAATACTATTTAATGCAAGGGGTTATTCAAAGATGTATACATACAGTGCATATGGATAAATGCCAAGACATTTTAGTGATACAATTAGTACGTCACAGTTTTGTACTGTAGTTAGCAAAAATATTTAGTATGGCATACTTTGTAAATACACTATAAACATGGAATCTAGTTCCCTAAACACACACATTTACATTGAGCAGCACTGCAGGTCTTTTCATTAAATATGTGGAAGGTACCACTAGCCAGCATCTAAGAAGCAACATTGTTTGACAACTTTGTAGGTGGGTTCTTTTAAAGGATTTCTTAAGAACTTAATACCCTGGAAGGTTAACATCATTTGAGAGATGATCCCAGACAGCAGGACCTGTTTTGGAAAAGGCTTGTTAAGAGTCAATACCTGCACACTATGAGAATGTCATACTAGCTGTATCAGGGGGTCCTAGAAGGGAAAATATAACAAAATAGGGTACATTTTTTATGAAATTTATGAGAATGTTTGGAATTCGAGATGTGAATGGTTGCTGAATGGCTAACTGAAAACAACCTGCTTCTCCTTTTCCTTCCAAAAAACCTCAATCCAGCTAAAGACAACTTCAGCATTTCATCCTTAGATAATGCAATTATCACCACAGGCAAGCACCGAATTGCTTGGTGTTACTATAGACAACCTAATTAAAATTCAACCTACATGCCTTAAACTGTATCAAAAAGTCCAATCAAAAACTAGGTCTTCTATACCTCAACAGCAAATATATACCTAACAAATCTAGACCTATATTGGTTCAGACATTTCTTCTGCTGTATGCTGCTCCCATACTTACTAACCTCCAAAATAATCTCTTAACCAAACTAGAAACCACCTATAACAGGATAGCAAGATTCGCAGCCAGTAATGGGTCTATATTACAACCGCGAAACCTCACTTACGCGAATACAGAAACGTCGACACATAGTAAGTGAACTGCGAAAACACCGAATGTCCTAAACCGGGAAATTCAAAATGTCGAATAGTCATAGTTGGCCAACCCCACCGCCCGCTATGTACTACCTACCCAAACAAAATAAATAATCCACATACATATACTTAACAAAACCCTACTTCTAACCCTACAGTAAAGCTAGCATATATTACTATGTATGCACTTACCTTAACCCGTACCCTAACCCTAAGGTCCGTAACTATTGCACACTTACCTTAAGGAGCTATACCGGAGAAGGGCCAACTATGACGATTCGACATTTCGAATTTCATGCTTCAGGACGTTCGGTGTTTTCGCGGTTCGCTGAATATGTGTCAACGTTTCAGTATTCGTGTAAGTGGACTTTCGCAGTTGTAATACAGAACCGCCAGTAACAGCTACAAATCCCATCGCTGTATATTCCTGAAAAGCTTAAGATGGCCTGAGTTCCCCCCCACATACTTCAAACAGCACAACTACAAATTGCACACAGCATCCTAAGTAGCTCCAACTCCTGCCCTGCCCTTACATCCATAATTACACCCTACATACCCAATTGTGACCTCAGAAGCACACAACAAAACCTTCGGCAGGTGACCAGGCCAAACAAAAATATTGGAAAAATACTTTACAGTCATTCAATTGCATACTCATGGAACAAACTTCCATTGTCCCTTTGCTCCAGTACCATCATCATCATCATCTTCTTTTCGGCTGTTCCCGTTAGGGGTCGCCACAGTGGATCATCTGTTTCCATTTCTTCCTGTCCTCTGCATCATGCTCTGTCACACCAACCACCTGCATGTCCTCTCTCACCACATCCATAAACCTCATCTTAGGCCTTCCTCTTTTCCTCTTACCTGGCAGCTCCATCCTTAGCATCCTTTTCCCAATATACCCAGCATCCGTCCTCAGCACATGTCCAAACCAACGCAATCTCGCCTCTCTTGCTTTGTCTCCAAACTGTCCAACCTGAGCTGACCCTCTAATATACTGATTCCTAATACTGTCCATCCTAGTCACACCCAGTGAAAATCTTAACATCTTTAACTCTGCCACATCCAGCTCTGACTCCTGCCTTTTTGACAATGCTACCATCTCCAACCCATATAACATAGCTGGTCTCACTACCCTCTTGTAAACCTTCCCTTTCACTCTTATTGGTACCAGTCTGTCACAAATCACTCCTGACACTCTTCTCCACCCATTCCACCCTGCCTGTACTTTCTTCTTCACCTCTCTTCCACACTCACCATTACTCTGAACTGTTGATCCCAAGTACTTAAACTCATCCACCTTTATCATCTCTACTCCCTGCATCCTCACCATTCCTCTACCCTCCCTCTCATTTACACCCATATCTTCTGTTTTAGCCCTGCTGACCTTCATTCCTCTCCTCTCTAAAGCATATCTCCCCACCTCTCCAGGGTCTCCTCAACCTGGTCC
Organism: Protopterus annectens; assembly: GCF_019279795.1. NCBI lineage: Eukaryota > Metazoa > Chordata > Ceratodontiformes > Protopteridae > Protopterus > Protopterus annectens. The sequence goes on along the minus strand of NC_056743.1, from coordinate 1,431,676,208 downwards.
CTACTTTCACTACATATCACAATGTCATCTGCAAACTTCACAGTCCACGGGGCCTCCTGTCTAATCTCATCTGTCAACCTGTCCATCACCACTGCAAATATGAAAGGGCTCAGAGCTGATCCTTGATGTAAACCCACCTCCACCTTAAACGTATCTGTCACTCCTACCGCAGTCCTCACCAATGTCACACTACCCTTGTACATATCCTGTACCACTCTTACATACTTCTCTGCCACTCCCGACTTCCTCATACAATACCACAACTCCTCTCTAGGCACCCTGTCATATGCTTTCTCTAAGTCCACAAAGACACAATGCAACTCCTTCTGATCTTCTCTGTATTTCTCCAATAACACTCTCGGAGCAAATATTGCATCTGTAGTGCTCTTTCCTGGCATGAAACCATACTGCTGATCACTAATCATCACCTCCCTTCTTAACCTAACTTCCACTACTCTTTCCCATAACGTCAAGCTGTGACCGATCAATTTTATCCCTCTGTAGTTACTGCAGCTCTGCACATCACCCTTATTCTTAAAGATAAGTACCAAAACACTTTTTCTCCACTCCTCAGGCATCCTCTGACTTTCCAAAATTTCATTAAACAATCTGGTTAAAAATTCCACTGCCATTTCTTCTAAGCACCTCCATGCTTAGAATGGTATGTCATCCGGGCCAACAGCCTTTCCCACTATCCCCACATCATCCAACCTTCTCTCTCTCTCTCATTCCCTTCATTCATCAGCCCTTCAAAGTACTCTTTCCATCTACTCAACACACTCTCCTCACTTGTGAGTACGTTTTCCTCACTGTCTTTTATCACCCTTACCTGCTGCACATCTTTCCCAGCTCTGTCCCTCTGTCTAGCCAATCGGTACAGGTCCTTTTCTCTCTCTTTAGTGTCCAATCTCTCATACAACTCTCTATATGCCTTATCCTTAGCCTTCGCCACCTCTCTTTGCTATGCACCTCATCTCCTTTTAACCGCGTCTACTTTCTTCATCTCTTTGACAATCCCACTTCTTCGCCAACCTGTTCCTCTGTATACTCTCCTGTACTTCCTCATTCCACCACCATGTCTCCTTGTCCTCCTTCCTCTGTCCAGATGTCACACCAAGCACCTTCCTAGCAGTCTCCCTTACTAGCTCTGCTGTAGTTACCCAGCTATTCGGTAACTCTTCATTGCCTCCCAGTGCCTGTCTTAACTCTTCCCTGAACTCCACCTCACAATCACCCTTTTGTAACTTCCATCTTCGCTTCAGTACCAAAAGTGGCAAATTCAAAAAGCAACTAAAAATTAATTTCCAATATGCATGCATATGTACTTGCCAGGAAATTACCTAATGAATTTTTCTTCTCTCAATTAACATATCTGCCTGGTATCTACCTAAACTGTCTACATATATTACTCTCTCCGCAGTTAGTACCTATGCTATTAAATAAATCTTTGTACTATGCCATAATGTTACTCTCATTTTTTTTTTTTTTTAGGCATTGCTACTTTCCTTATAAATAATGTATTTCTCAAACATACTGTTACTGCACTCTCAAAATACTGTACATTTTGGCCTTGTATATATTCATATTGTATACTTCTCTCTGTTTTTGTATTAGGTATCTTACAACTTGATTGCAAAAGTAATACCACCAACAACCCAATAAATATGTCCAAAGAAACAAAATGTATAAGAACAAAAACCAGTAAGGACACAACCACAGCTGCTGCTGCTTCCAGTATAGAAACTTTACTAGTGCACAGAACAAACACAAGCACTTTCACAAAGTTGCTTCATCAGGTGCAATGAAAGTACACTTCAGAAACACACCTATTTTAAAACAGTTATTGAAATCACATGACAACTCCAATTAATAAAGAAACATCATTAAAAAAATGAAATACATTATTACATAAAACATATATATATATATATATATAAATACATCCATAAAATAATAAACAATAGCATTTCATGAACTCACTTAAATGGGACTACCTTCTAAGGGGTCTGGACTTTAATTTAGGTGTAAGTGGTACACACTCATTTAAACTACTCTCTGCATCAGCTCTCATCCTAACTATCCATGTAGACTCTAACTCTTCTGTTCTTAGCCGTATATCACCTATTCTAACATTTTTATAAATTCTTCCTATGACTAAAAACTTAAACTGATGCGTAGAATCAGTGCTGTTAACATGCCTGGCTAAGGCATTGGCACAGTTTAACTTACTGATGTAATAAATATGTTCCCTAATACAATCTTTAAAGGGCCTATCCGTCTTGCCAATATAGAATGTACTACAGTGTATGCATTGGGCAAGATATATAACATGTTCAGTCGTACAAGTGGCGGAGATATTAAATGTATAAGTCTTCTTTTGGTCTGGATGATAAAAACTACTTCTGGTATCCAGAAACTGGCAATATTTATATTTGCCACACGATATAGTACCCACACCCTCCACACTCTGTTGGCCATCCTTAGGATAGCACAGTCTCCTTCTTAGGGACCTACTATTTCTAAACATAAATTTGGGCTCAGAATCAATAAAATTAGCCACATCAGCATCCATGGTAATAATATTCCAATGCTTTATTATTATTTTCATATACTTATCCACATCCGAAGTATAACATAAAGGGACTTAAGTTTAGTACTATTCAAGCTCTTATTAATAATTTTATTTTTAAAACTATTCATAACTCCATCCCTTGCAGAAAAATATGGTAAAGCACGTGCACTTCTTTTCTCTACAACTGCTGAAACATTAGGTAGAATCACTTGATCATTATAGCCCCTGTCCTGTAAATGATCTATAGCTACATCAACTAGCTGTGTAAAGTCAACATCCTTAATATTCAGTCTCGAGGCCCTATAAATTTGATTGCATATGACATCCGTGAATATATACGGAGGGTGTGAACTCTCTCTATGCAAAAGATGATTGACATACCATTCCTTCCTATATAATTTAGTATAAATCTCACCTGTATATTCCCTAATAACTTTAACATCAAGAAAATCAATCTCAGACATAGAATACTTATAAGTAAAATGCAAATATTGTGTTGAATTGTTCAAATAAGCATGAAACTCCAAAAGAAGTTCATAAGTACCTCCCCACAAAATAAAAAGATAATCTACGAATCTTCGATAAAATAAAATAAAATTCTTATACGGGCCCTGCAATTTATGTTGCAACTCCCAAACAACCCTCACAGCATTGGCGTAACTATTAGCACATGCAGTGCCCATAGCCACGCCACTGCACTGCTTGTAATATTGTTGGCCAAATACAAAAACATAATGTTCCAGAACTATTTCTAGTAATTTAATGAATAAATCAATTTTCTGCTGATCAAAAGTAGAATAAGTTTTTAAAAAACTTTGCACACTCAAAAGCCCTTCATAATTTGGAATCACCCTGAATAATGAGACCACATCCATAGTGACAAACATACATCCCGAATGATTACTATCCTGTGTGTAACAGCATAAATCTCATAGAAAATGCTCAGTATTTCTGAAAATACACTCTAAATTATCTAAAATAGGCCTTAAGTTTTTCTCAGCATAAATGGAAACTGTCTCAGTGCTCCAGTTTCTACCTGAGACTATAGGTCTCAACGGTGGATCCAACTTATTTTTGTGGAGCTTGGGTAAACCTTGTATTAGGGGTACTGTAGGCTTAGTAACCAAAAAAATAAGCAAACTATCATCAATTAAATTCATTTCTAACAAACATTTTAAGAGACTTTGTACATCATACATAATAGTTTCCATTTGTTCAAGAGTGTTCTTCATATAAAAGGAAGCATCAGTTAACATACCAGTAATTTTTGCTATATACCAGGACCTATCCCAGACCATTAAGGGGCCACCTTTGTTGGCTGGCCGAATAGTAATATTAGAATTCAACTCTTAAACTTCTAAGGGCCATCCTTTCATCTCTACTCAAGTTAGAGGCACTCCGACCATATCATCAGTATGTCTAAAATTAAGGTCATAAACGTCCTGTACGCATAATTTCTCAAAAGCAGTTATAAGATAATTCATTTTTGGTACAAACGTACTTGGTTTCTTAAAAATAAAATCATTAGTAGATAAAGAAGTATCATTAGTTGCATTACAATCATTCTACATTAATTTCAACATTAAATTCCTGGTAAATTTCTTGATATCAAAAATTACTTCCGTAAAGTCTGATGCTACAGAAGGTATAAAAGATAGTCCTTTACACAATACGCTCAGTTCTGCTTCTGTTAATACAGTGCTTGAGAGATTACATACTAAACTCTTTTCACATTTGAAAAGGCTTTATTTTTCATATTCTGCTGAGTTACAGTACCTTCCCATTTCCTTTTGGCATTGTTACTGCTCCGACTCCGTCCACGCTCCTTCTGATACCACTGACCCTGTTCCTTTACTGGTAGTGGAAAATTCAGAAAATACTGTCCAAAAGGGACCTCCAATTCTGGAGATACATTAACAGGCATGTTCTCTGTCTGCTTCTTCATGTTGGGCTCAGAATGCACCATGGCCGTAGTAACGACCACTTTCCTATGTGCGCCCAACTCTTTACTGAGAACAGTTGAATTCTGCGTCATTGCGCCAGCCAAAACTGGCGAAACATCACTTCCGTTTATCTCCTCACTTTCGTTGACGCTACTCAACATTGGCTTGGTTTATCCTAGAAACACTTGCTTCATTCTGCAGTAAAGCCGCTCTAGTAGAATTCTCGGCTGTAGACTGTTCAAACCTCGGCCAAATAAAGACGTTACCCATTTGGAAATCTCTCCGATCCCTACACATTTTTCCTTTCAACAGTTTATTCTCATACACTTGTAATGAACTTAATAGATCTTGCAAATATGGATCAAACACACTGTCAGAATAGCTTTTTAACAGTTCTTCATACTTGAAATTAATGGAATGAACCAAAATGTCCATCTTCCTTTGCGCAGCTGCTACTAAAAGCTTCAAATAATTGAAGCTAGCTTGCAAATTAACTTTTTGCCATTCCAACAACAAAACATTGTCACCATTAGTATAAGAGGGAATTTTAAGAACACGTAAGCCTCTCGGTACTATGCTCTCAGTCAGACAAGCCTCTAAATGAAACTTTTGTTATTGGTTTCAGTTCAATTTATATAAATCTTTTCCAAGGCAAATAGCTGTGTTTTAAAAGTTATAATATCCACTGTTTCATCAGGAACATTCTCTTCAGACATAGCATAGTTAATCATAGGATTCACTTTAAGCTTGAACCCTTGTAAAAAGTCATCAAGTCTCTTACCAACAGTACATAAAATATCAGGGTCACAGTCCAGTTCCACAATAGCATCCATTTCATCCTCCTCAGCCGTCATACTGAGGGTGGTGGTAAATAAAATAAACAAACACAATTGTAAAAGTAATACCACCAACAACCCAATAAATGTGTCCAAAGAAACAAAATGTATAAGAACAAAAACTGTAAGGACACAACCACAGCTGCTGCTGCTTCCAGTATAAAAACTTTACTAGTGCACAGAACAAACAAGCGCTTCCACAAAGTTGCTTCATTAGGTGTAATGAAAGTACAGTTCAGGAACACACCCTTTTTAAAACAGTTAATGAAATCACATGACAACTCCAGTTAATAAATTTAAAGAAGAAACATCATTAAAAAAATGAAATACATTACATAAAACATATATATAAAATACATCCATAAAAATAATAAACAATATCATCTCATGAACTCACTTATGTTTTTTCTTACTTTTTTTTAAACTGACTTTTCTAGGAGCTTTTCTCCTCGGGTCTCTGGTGAAAAAGTGCTCTCTGGGCCCAGTCAGTTTGGTTAACAAATGCAAAAATAAAAAAAAAATAAAAAGCAGAAACCTATGCAGAACTTACATACTAGTCTCCAAGGTACAGTAGACTAGATAGAAAAAGAAGTTATGTCTTACCATAACGTTCCATCTGTGTTGTAGAGCTTCATTCATTCATTACTGATAGGACTTCGGTTCCGTCCTCGGAACCGACACGGCCGGTACCAAGCTCGCACCAACCAAAAACACTCAGCTAAGACATACCCACAATGCCCCTCTCATAGTCTCTACAGATCGAGTTTGCCCGCCATTACAGTATAGAAATAATAAAAATAATAGTGACAGTAGAAGGCTCTGTCTGAGCAGGTACTTAACTAATAAGGAGATCCTAAAGTCCCACCAGGAGTCCAGGCAGGGGGAAAGAGGGCAGGAAGTAATGAATGAATGAAGATCTACAACACAGATGGAACACTATTGTAAGACATAACTTCTTTATCTGATGTTGTACATCTTCATTCATTCCTTACTGATAGGACAGAGTCCCCAGCTACTTGAGTCCTGGGTGGCCCTAAGGAAGGACATTCCTGAGCACCATAAAACCAAAAGATGTTGGTCCCCTGGAGGCAACACAGATGGAACATTATTGTAAGACATAACTTCTTTATCTGATGTTGTAAATCTTCATTCATTCCTTACTGACAAGACAGAGTCCCCAGCTACTTGAGTCCTGGGTGGCCCTAAGGAAGTACATTCCTGAGCACCATAAAACTAAAACATGTTCGTCCCCCTGGAGGCGAAATCCAATTTATAATGAGTGATAAAGGTATGAGGTCTTGCCCAAGTGGCTGCTGCACAGATATCATCCATAGAGGCTCTGGAATGAAAGGCCACTGAGGTAGCTATCGATCTAGTAGAATGAGCCTTTATTTTGGAAGGCAAGGACACTTTATTTTGATGATAGATGAAAGTGATGGCGTTTCTGAGCCAAGAAGACAAAGTTATTCTGGAACCAGGCTCACCCATTCTGGGTTCTGCATAGGCCACAAACAATTGATCCATTTTTCTGAAAGATTTAGTCCTGTCCAAGTAGAAACGAAGTTGCCTATGAACATCGAGGGTATGCAGAAGTTATTCCCCTCTATTTGAATGGTGGGAAAAGAAAACCGGAAGGTCAACAGATTGGTTAATGGAAAAAACAGAAATGACCTTGGGCAAAAAGGAGGGGTCAGTACGCAGAGAAGCTCTTTCCTTATGAAAAATCAAGTATGGTCTCGACACTCCAAGCCTGCAACTCAGATACTCTTCTCGCTGAGGTAAGGGCTACTAGAAGTAAAGTTTTCCAAGACAAAAATTTTATATCACAGGAATTAGAAGGCTTGAAGGGAGGACTCGTTAACGAATGAAGCACCAAAGTCAAGTCCCATGGCTCTATAGGAGGCTTGACAGGAGGTTTAACATGCAGTACTCCTTTCATGAAGACTTTGCACAGTTGGTGTGACATAACAAATGAATTGTCAATTCCATTGTGAAAGTTTGCAATAGCCGCTAAATGCACTGTAATTGTCAATGCTGAAGCTCCTGCGTGCAACAGGGTAGTGAGGTATTGTAGGATCTACTGAATACGCATGGAAAAGGGATCTATGTTATGTTCTTTGGTCCATCTAGATGACCTAGTCCACTTTCTGGAATAAAATTTTCTGGTGGAAGGTTTGTGGGAAGCCAGAAGGATCTCGTGAACAGGGGATGAAATATCAGGTAGCCTGGTGATCATCGGAAGTGGAGAAACCAAGCTGTGAGCTTGAGGCTGTGGAGATTGGGGTGAATCAGTCCCTGAGGATGAGACAGCAGACCTTGGGACAGATCCAGGATCCATGGGCTGTGAATCAGGTAAGGCCATAGGAATGGAAACCAGACTTGATGGGGCCAATAAGGGGCAATGAGGATCACTTTGCTTATTAACCTTTGAGCTTTCTGTAGAAATTTCGGGGAAATGGGAGAAAGGCATACAGTAGATCCGGGGGCCAATCGTGTCAGAGAATCCCTCGGTGACTCCTCCCGAGGGGGGATCCGAGCAAAATAGCTTCTGCTTTTGTTGTTTAGGGGTGAAGCAAACAGGTTGCAGCAAGGTCTGCCCAAGCAGCAGAAGATCTGATCCGCTATTATCGGATTGAGGTACCACTCATGAGGCATCAAAATGTTCCTTCTCAGATAGTCTGCAGTAAGATTCGAACTCTCGGGAATGTGCGTTGCTATGAGAAAGTGGTTGGAAGCCATCGCCCAATGTCAGATTCTCATGGCTTCCCAACATAGGGGGTAAGACCTGGTTCTGCTTTGTTTGTTGATGTACCAGACGAAAGACATGTTGTCTGATTGAATTGCAATGGTCCCAGAAAGAAGGGATGTGTGGAATGCTTCCAACGTTAAGAGAACTGCTCTCAATTCCAGGACATTTATGTGCAAATTGGCCTCCATGGGGGACCATGTGCCTTGGACCATCTTTCCCTGGAAAAGCCCCTGTCCCAACAGGGAAGTATCCGCGGTCACAGTGGCCCTTGGCTGGGGGAAGACAGAATGGTCGACACCAAAGATTTGTTTCTGGCTTCATCCACCATAGCATTTCTTTCTTGCTAAGGTTTGTAAGGCGTATCATGTGGTCGAGTGGGTAGGTTAAGATCGAACATTGTGATGAAAGGAGCCACTGTAATAGTCTCAAGTGCAACCTCGGCAGTGGTACTAAGGTAATGGTTGCTGCCATAGAGCCCAATAATTGTAGTACAAGGCGTGCTAGTACAAATGTCTGCGGAGGGAGGACTTGAATCTGGTTTCTTATTTTTGAAAGCCTGTGAGGAGGAAGGGAAGCTTGACAGGACTTTGTGTCCAAGATCGCTCCAATGAATTCCAGTGCTTTTGTTGGAGACGTGTGATTTGTCCATGTTCAGCATGATACCTAGGTGAAGAGCAAGGCCTCGAGTGTAAGAGAGACTGAGAATGAGACGATTCCTGGTCGTGGTGGTAAGGAGCCAATCGTCTAGATATGGAAACACCTGGAATCCTTGTAGTCGGAGATGAGGTACTACGACTGCTAGACATTTGGTGAACACTCTGGGGTTGTCGAGAGACCAAAGGGCAGTACCCTGAACTTTATGACTAGCCAGAAGCGGAGAAATCTCCAGGAGCATTTGTCCATCTTTTTGTGGTAATACACATCCTGGAGGTCTATAGAGCACATCCAGTTGTCCTTCCCTAGAAAGGGGAGAATGGACTGTACCGTGACCATCCGGAATTTTTGAGGTTTGTTGAATTTGTTTAGTAAGCTGAGATCCAGGATTGGTCTCTAGTCTCCTGTCTTTTTTGGCACTAAAAAGAACATAGAGTAAAACCCGGATCCTCTTTGGTCTGGTGGGACTGGTTGGATGACTCTTTCTTAGCAGCTTTTCGATTTCTAAGGCTGCAGCCTCTCTCTGACAGGGTGGAACATCATGGATTCGTTTTACGGGTCTAGGAGTAAGACCGAATGGGATATGACAGCCTCTGGATCTGCATCCACGCATCCGTTGATATGAGTTGCCAGGCCTGTAGGTGCAGAGAAAATCGACTCCTGACTGCTTCCAGAAGAAAGCAATCGGGCTGCTGTTCAGGAGTGCTGGAAGGGTCGGCCAGAGAAGGAATCTCTAGTGCCCTGGTTGTGCGGACACCCCTCTGCCCCGAAAGGGGCATCTTCCGGATAAGTTGCCCTCTCTGCCTGGGGAGGAGGGGTTGCTCATCATGAATGTCACGAAAAGATCCTTGGGACTTCTTGAACCACAATTCTCCTCCCCTCTGATTCCTGAAGTAGGATCTCTGGGGGGGTGGAAAAACGTATCCCCACAGCAGACAAGGTCTTTCTCACTATGTGATAGTGTCTCTCTTACTTTGGGGCCAAAAACAAAAGATTCGTCAACAGGTGCGTTGACAAAGGAAGATTTAAAGGGGCCCACGAAGTCACACAAATGCATCCAAGCATGCCGTCTCATGATGATGCCCGATGCGGGTGCTCGAGCTGCCCCCTCTGTAGTGTGAGAAATCAAGTGCATCAAGGAGTTCGAGATGGATTCCAGGGTAGCTAGCTGAAAGGCAACAGTATCACGCACCTCATCAGGCAGTACCCCCTGCCAAAGAGGCAGACATTTCTGAGATTAGGTCTCTTTGGAGGCGAGTAAAGTGTGCCGGGTAATTCAGCGACCGAATGGCAAAGGTTGCTGAAGCGTAGGTCCACTTCCCCAGTCTGTCCATAGCCAGAGACTCCCGGTTCAGGGGATGAACAGTGGAACTATCTTCTGCCAGTTCCCTCTCTTGGTGGCCACTGCCACGACCATGGAATCAACTACCAGCTGTTTGGACCAGTTGGGTTGGTCTTCAGGGGTGGACAGAATTTTATCTGGCCTCCAGGGGGACAGGTTCTGTGTTGTCCGGGGTCTTCCAGGCACGCTACACAATAAGTCTAATGAGCTCATCCGCAGGTGGGGTTACCCAGGAAGTAGATGGTCGAGCATGGAAAGCCTGCAAGAACACTGATTCCTCTGAAGAGTTGGAAGGCTTCGATTCTCCCCTCTGCTTGAGGATCTTGAGAATGTCTCCAAATGGCACATCTTCCAGGGGAGACCGTGGGGACCCTTCTCACTCATCGCAAATGGCGTCTTCATTGATGGATTCCTCAGGAGAATCAAAATGCTTCCTCTTGCAAAGTTTCTTCTGGGGTGGGTCTCCAGTGGGGTCTTCCAGGGAAGGCCTTGCGGCTCCCGTGCTCGAGATCCCAGAGTAGGGGGTTGGGACAGCTGCATGCTAGAGGGGGGGTTCTGGTGCCAATGGTGTCAACTGTGAGTCTGTTGAAGCAATAACTCTCTTCATCACCTGGAAAGCAGGCCCACCTGAGGAGGGATGGAAGTCCTGAACTACGAAGGACAACCTCGGAACCAGGGTCACACTCCGCCCCGAGCAGCCCGCCTCCAGGTGAGGAGCTCCGAGAGGACCAGTAGCTGCCGGGAGAGCCGTGGCCGTAGACAGCACCACAGAAAAAATCAGCACCGAACTAGGTGCCACGGTGCCAAGAGCCCAATCACTGCTCCAACAGTGCGCCAGTTCCAAAGGAGCCATTGCACCAAGAGTAATTGGTGCCGACAGGGAAGCCTCCACTGTCAGAGCAGAGACAGAATGCACCGGGATGTTTATCGGTACTGAAGTCTCAGAGACCTGGGAGCAGGTTGGAGGATGACAGGCAGGAGAATACGCTGTGACAGCTTCCGTTCCAAGGAGGAGGAAGACCTAGTCGGGCTGGGTAATCCTGGTTCTGGGAAGGTGCTCGATCTTTGGAACCGAAGGTGTCATTATCAGTGGAGATGTGTAAGACATCGGCACCATGGCCGGGATGGTGCCGATGCAGGTACAGTGGTCTGAGCCGGTGTCATAAACAAGGTCGGCACCGAGAGGGATGGTGCTGAAGCTGGTACAGTGATAGGAGACAGTCAGAATCAAGGATGGCACCTAGGGAGAAGACAGGGACCCTGGTGCCAAAGCTGTCTGCGCCGACAGGGCGGGAGAAGCCCGGTGTCGACTTGGTTCAGAGGATGGGGATGTCTGATCTGAAAGACTCCGTTTCTCTTTATGCTTTTTCATATCCTTATGCTTGACCTCTGTCCCAGAAAGAGCCACCGCGAAGGGTGATTTCAGCATAGCTGTTAGAATAAGCTAGTTCTTGCGTTCAGCCAACATACGGTTGCTGAAGCTAGAACAAATGTCACAAGAAACGTTAATATGGTCAACGCCCAAACAATAAACACACTGGGCATGACCGTCAGAGTTGGGCATCTTACGCCCACACTTATCACACTGCTTGAACCCAAGCTTGGCCTTATCTGACATTATAACACACTAGTACTACCACACAATAAACTATAACTGCCAAACAAGAAGATAAAGGGATAGCAAAAATTGTAGTACAGACAGCTAGGAAAAGAGTACCAACAATGGTACTAATACCAAAAAAGGTAAGAGAGGAGCCTACTAAGGTAGGGAAGAGGGAGTAGTACCAACAATGGTATGAAAGAACTACCAAGGTAGTGGGTAGGATTTAGTCAGAAAATAAGAGTAGAGACTAGAAATAACCTTAGATGAGAAAAACTGGCTAATAAACACTAAAAACTAGAAATAACCACATAAAAAGCTACACTTAGCTTGAGAGAAGGCTTGGCACGCCTAACTAGGAATGCGGCAAACGAGACCTGAAGAGAATGAGAGAGGCATTGTGGGTAGGTCTTAGCTGAGTGTTTTTGGCTGGCGCAAGCTTGGTACTGGCCATGTCGGTTCTGAGGACGGAAACGAAGTCCTATCAGTAAGGAATGAATGAAGATTTACAACATCAGATACTGTATTTCAATTGAATATGTATTTCATTTATAATTTTGAAAACATCCAATAACTATTTCACATCACACTCTAAATAAAGAGTAAGATAAAAATGCTGGGTAAATAAAGTATAAGTGAGACTCTGGTGCTTTCCTAGGATTACCACCTGTCTCTCTCTGTGAGGTACAGTCCCCTCTTTGGGCAGTTGTGTCTTGCAAAAAAAAAAAAAAACATACATTCTGAGATTTTAGGACCAAAAATATTTCATAAGTGTTCTTTAATTGTTGCATAAAACAGTTACTTTTCATCTGAAACATCTAAATGTTATGTGTAATAGCATAATCAACTTAAATAATACAAGAATAAGCTTTTATTTTGGCAACAGACAGACTCTGTCCTTTACACTGATCAAGGGTGTGTTCTGTCCTACAAAATCTGACATTTCTGCAAGACTGTCCTACTTTGGGCATTTGAAAATGTGTCAACCTTATGCATTCCTACTTATCTGTTTTAAAGAGAAAGGAATTTAAGGAATAGATAGTAGAAATGATTCATGAGTTTTAGAAAAGACAGACGGAATAGGTAAGGGAGTGGGATAATAATGGAGTTTTAAACATAGTAGAAATAACAGAAAGATGTGGGGGAAAGTAATAGAAAATACTTAGGGTAACAGGTTAAAGTATCGCGGAATAAGGGGAATGTCACAGAAAAAGAGCAGGGGCAGCTGCTAGGAACTAAAGAGAAATAAGGGAGTATTTAGACAATATGCATGAATTTAGAAACTGGTTTTGATAATTCCAGAGCACAAACACTTTTAGCACAACTTAGGCAAAAAAAAGTAGGATGGGTTACTGTCAAACTTAGTGAGGCTACAAAAAGAAAAATAACCAGAGATCCTAAAGAGATATTCCAAATATTTTATGAAACTTTGTATAAATCAGGGAAATGCGAAAAATTAAGACGCACAAATAATGTTTATGGAAGACAATTTTACCAAAGTTAGAGGTGGAGGAGACTCAACAATTAATAGCCAGCAAAGGGAAACTTTATTCAAAAATAGTGACATATAATCAACCAACAGGGAAGTCTCAAGGAACAGATGGCATTCCTGTGGAAGTTTGATGAGAATCAAGTAATAAAGATCCGAAAGGTTTTGTTTAACAACATTTTTAAAATGGGGAGTATCAGAATCTAAAGCCATGGTGGCTGTACTACACAAAGATGGCAAAAACTTCACCTGTGGCTTCATACAGATGCATTTAAATTTTTAAACCATTATTTTGAAGTGTCTGAATCTATACTAGCTAAGAAAATGGCAAAGATTTTGCCAGTATTGATAGATACAGAATCAGTGTGGATGGTCTGTGGAGGTGAGGCAAACTTTTGAATATAATGTCCAACAGGCACTGCAGACAAGGTTTTTGATTAGGTCATCTTAGACTTTATGAGTACAATTGTAGCGATTGCATTCCTTGGTAAAATAATAGGGTTAATTAGAAGGATATATGAAAGGTCTGAGGGAATAATTAAAGTGGGAGGTTTTAACTCCAACTACATTTGAACAGAGAAAGCAGACTGGAACATCCTTGTTCCCCTTTGTTATTTGCTTAATATTTACAGCCACTGGCAAAAAAAAGAAAAAAAAAAAACTACAAAAATGGTGACAGATTTTGAGCATTCCAAGACAGTTTTAAGTTGTGCCAGGACACAAAACAAATGATGATAAAACAAAGGCCAAATGAGCTGGTTCAGCAGTACTAGTGATCTTTGGTCTCCACATTCACTCAGTCACCATCTTCCTTTATAGGGCAGGTATGTGTCATGTGTTACTACATTTATATTTATTCTAAGTCTTTGTAGAGCAATGAGAAGACCTTGGTAGTCTGTTGTATTTATACTGATTTTATTCTAATTGGACAGGATTTATGTATGCTGTGCCCTTTAACAAGTATGTATGCTAATCAATTGCTGATGCTTTAGTATACGCAACATTCTTTTGATGTACTAGTTAATTCCAAGAATGTTTACTAAGTGGTGGTTTTATCCTGTATTTATCAGTGTAGTGCTTTGTTCTGACAATGTGCTTTATATAGATCTATACAATGCATCACTGTGGTTCTCTATCAATATTCACCCACAACCCCTTTTTCCCATTTTTGCACATTGCTTCCAGGTGTTATTTCAACAGTCACGATCATCTACAGCCAAGGTTTACACCACCAGGTGGCAAGTGCTGCCTTGGTAGTTGTTCAACAACACACGCTTGCACAAACACTCACCCTTATGGCCAATTTAGAGTGTTCAATCTACTGTATGTCTTTGGAATGTGGGAGGAAACAGGAGCACCCGGAGGAAACCCATGTGAACAAAGGGAGGACATGCAGACTTCGCACAGAAGATACCCCAGCGTAGAATCAAACCAGGGAACCACCTCCTGTGAGGCTAAAATGCTATCTGCTATGCCACTGTGCTGTGTCACTATCAGTATACCTTCTGCTAAACCAATTTTGACTGTCCATTCATAAAAGTTTCTTACCGTCTCTTTAATCTTACATTAGCCCATATTCTCTTGCTCACCTTAGTCCTTCCTCCTGCTCTAGGAAAAAGTATTAACTTTTCTGTACTCATAATATTTCAGTACAGTTTCTCTCTTTTCTTTCCTTTCAGGGCCTGTGGTCACTACACCCATCCCTAACCCTAAAATTGCAGAAGCCATGGCGCAAAGCCCACCTTTGTGAAAGTTTTCACTGATAATATTGGCACTGTGCAATTTAAGCACATTTAACATGAACAGCCTTGCTGAGTTTTAACTTTATTTAGTCAAATGTGTGCCTGCCCTTTGGTGGAAAGTGGATGCGACCCCCAGCCCCATGGAGTAGTCCTTGCACTCTACGGACCACTTACTAAGTTAGCATATACACTGTATTCTTCCAGTTACTTAGTTTCTCTAGCTTCTTGGTGCCTGGATTTAATAAATGAAAGAAAACCTGTTCTACTTTGTCTCTCCTTGCTCATTGCTCTGTACCGGCTATAAACTAACTGCTCTCTGTAACAACTGATCTGAGGGTGGGAAGCCTGCTATGCTCCCGTACCCCCAATTCCCAGCTACCCTCTATTGCTCTACCATTATACTTTCCATATACCCCTTTTGCTTGTGAAAGACATTCCCTAACCCTCCCCAAACAACTTTACTGCTATAATGGGGTTGGGGTTTATATAATGGTTAAGAGGTTTATCGCACAGATGTAAATTAGAGGGTTTAATACTCACCTTTGGAAGGGAAATTGGCTAGGCTCAAAATGGCCCACAAGGGCAGCTAGTCTAGTACTTACTTATGAACCTATACAAACACTAATTTTTCTATTTACTATTTCCCAACTTCATTCTAACATTTAACATCATTCCCAAAATTCTCTCACTCCCATACTGATTTGCACTATATCCAGTCCTCCGAAGTCCCCTCTCCAACAGTACCAATCTATTATTCTACAGTTTAGCTTCTACTTTCTCCCAAATAAACCCTCACTACTTCCTATCTTAACTGGATCTTCATACTCTATCCTTTCAAACCCTCCATTTCTTATATTTCATAAACAAATGAGAAGACAGCAGAACAACCTCTTTTCCTTCACATAAAATCATTCCTTCCTACCTTCTTCAAGCCTTCAGACTCCCCCACCAATGTCCTACACCACTACAACATATTGCTTCCTTCTTGATTCCTACTTCACTACCACTTGCCATCAATAAAATACAGATCCCTTTAATTAACCATGCTACTCCTCAGCTTATCCTCTGTTCCTATCCTCCTACTGAGTCATCTCTCATCCTACCAGAACCCAATAATAGTCCTCAACATCTCTCAATCTCTGTTCCAGCCACTTAGCAATACTTCCTCCCTACACTCTCCACACATATCACTCAACCTATTTAATAACTAAACGCTCCTCACCTTTACCCAAACATAGCCTGATTAACTCCATTTCAACTCAACTCAAGTCTAAATAAAATTAAGTGGAAAAATACTCTTCAAAAATAAAAGAAATCAATCACACCCCAATACAAGAAAATCCTCCTAGGAGGAGACATTCACCCTAATCCTGGCCCCTCCTACCACAATCAACATCAAGACAATTTCTTTTCACAAACTACTCTAATCCCACAGCAGTCAAACCCCCCCCCCCCCACACCAGTAATCTAACTTTTGCTGCCATAAATATTAGATGTATGTATAAGAAATAAAACTACTGAACTACATACCAGGATTATCCAAAACAAGCCAGATATTCAAACTATAACTGAAACTTGACTTAAACCCAGCATAAATGAATGAAATGATACCCTCTGGCTAAAATATCATTCAAAATGACCATATAAAGAGGAAAGGTGGTGGTATTGCTTTAACATTTCCCAACAACTACCACATTTCCCCTAAAATAAATCAATAGCAAAATTCAATTCAGTAGAGCTTCTTATTATTTTCCTGAAAATAAACAAATATGTATTATTGCTCTTTGCATCCCTCCTGGCGACAATGTAGCTACACTGAAGATATCCTGCACTGGATAGCCATAAGAATTCCAGAACAAAAAATACTTCTAAGTGATGAAAATAACTGGTTGGACATAACCTCTAATTCCACTTCATCCAGCATGAACTTGTATGGTTTCATGTCACACACATTATATCAAGACATGAAACTCCTTATTAGACTGGATCCTAGTATAGGACCCTAGTAAATTCCTCACCACAGTTACAATGTCAAGACTCTCTCAGTGACCATCTCCCAATCTACACAACTAGACAGCTCACACAGTCACTTAAATAGCATGTTTATAACGCACACACCATGTCTAACTTTAACACAGAAATGTTCATTACTACCCTATCATCGATTAACTGGAACATCCTAAAAATCTTCCCCATAGATGATGGTGTAAATTAATTTAACACAACTTTCCTAAATATCCTTAACAGCCTTGCACTTCCTAGACAGAACACACTACAAACAAATAATGAAATCTGGCTATTTAAAAGAGTAGAATACTAATGCAGGAGACAAAGAATGGTAAAAATATAAATCACCATAATACTGTGAAAAGTCCAGAATGCTTTGCATTCACACTAAAAACAAATAAAGATTAGAAAAACACAATGCAATGACATTTATAAAAGTAGTAAACACAACTCTAAAACTTTTTGTCAGCCATTAATGAAATATTACATACCGGCCAAAACTTCAATCATAACCTCACTTCCAATAACTTATCACTTGAAACTGCAGTAGAATTCAACTCTTACCTTATAGATAGGACAGTGTCCGTAACAAAGTTTTTCCAAACATCTAATCCCAACCCTACCCAGCAGTCACATATCACCTCATCCACTTTCAACCGCAAACCTGTGCCCACTTTTCATTTAAAACTACTTTTAAAATAAACTTAACCCATGCTGTACTTCAGCATGCGACCTTCCAAGTGAGTACCTTAAAATAGCAGCCAACAGTGTCCCAAATCCTTATATATAGGTCAAACCAGGAATCACACATTCTCTCTCTGGAAAAAAAAATCATACATTATCCCTCTACAAAAAGGAAGAAATTCAACAGACACCAATAATTTTAGACCTGCAGCAATCTTATCCCCACTCCCCAAAATATGTGAAAAATGTATTAAAAAACAAATGCTAAACTACCTCCTGTAGAAAGAACTTTCATCAGCCACAAAACATTGGCTTCCATTCTTCCCATAGCACTAACACTACACTTCTAAGCTTTATAAATACTATCAAAGCTAGAGTTAATAGCAAATTAGTCTCCTCCTTATTTCAGTTTGTCACAACAAATATCTACTTCAAATGTCCTGACTAGATCCATCTTAGTCACCTTTCTATGGTTCAAAAGCTACTTGCCCAATATGTTGTCAGTCAATAAAATGGCACTCTACCCTTGTTCCTTATCTCCCAGTCATCACTGATGTACCACAAGGCTCTATCTTTGGTCCTCTTCTCTAACATTTTCAACAATACCCTCCATATACCCACATAATAGGTCTCCCTAACAGAATAAGCAGATGAATCCACACTCATACACACAGACAAACTAGTACATCTCCAAACATTTACTGTATCAGCCACTGAAATATGTTTTTTGTTAACTCACAACTCATGCTCAACCCTAATAAAAATAAAAAAAATACTATAATACTATCCCCAATCTCTCTCTCTCATGAAAAAAAATGTAAAATCCTCACTCTTAATAATACAACCAGTGAAGTCACTTCTCATAGCAAATTATTAGAGGTTATAATTGATAATAATCTTAAATTTGCCCTGCATATAAAGAATTGCATTAAAAAAAATCACTAAAAACTAGGCATGTTTTATAGAGCAAAAAACTCTCTCAATAATGCAACTAAAACTATGGTGACCACTACTTAACTAATTCCCTCACTACTTTATGATGCTTCCATCCTTAGTAACCTCCAGGCATCAGAAAAAGCAGAACTTGAGCAATGCTACAGCTAAGTGACTAAATTTGCAGCAAATACCCCCCTCACAAACCACCACTGCAGTGCACTAAAAAGCTTACAGTGGTCAGAACTATCCCACCAACTAACATATAAAAGAAGTTCTGTACTCACCATAACGTTCCATGTTTGTTGTCCATAATCTCGCCTTCATTCTTGTTGGCTGGGTTCGGAACTGAGCATCGGTTCCGACTCGGCTGTATACTAAAGCTCAAGAGATTTCACTGGCTCGAGGCTACATACTATCCCAAGAGACCTAGCGACTGTTACCCAGATCTTGTTTGAGACAACTAATCACCAGACTATGCAACCCAATACAACTACTACAACAGATCCTCTGCCCATAATTCCTAAGGCATGAAGGGAATCAGGAACTTGCAGCCAATTTTAGAGAAGATCCTCTCGATCCTCCAGGAAGGGGGAAGGAGGGTGGGATGCAAGAATGAATACGAAATTATGGACAACAAACATGGAACATTATGGTGAGTACATAACTTCTTTATGTTATGTTGTCCAATCTCGCCTTCATTCTTGATGGTTGGGACAGCGTTCCCAGCAGCTTCTAACTCGGGTGGCTCAAGGGAATAACTCTTCATAAGAGTGGAACCAAAGGATGCCCTGTTCCGGGAGGCCCCATCTGCTTTGTAATGAGTGATATAGGTATGAGGGTTAACCCATGTGGCTGCAGCACAAATTGAATCCAAAGGGAGCCTAGCTTGGAAGGCAGTGGAAGTCGACTTTGCTCTAGTTGAATGCCCTCTAATTTTTCCCGGAAGCTCTTTATTCTAAGAGTTATAGGCGTAAGTAATGGTGTCTGTAAGCCATTTTGATAAGGTCACTTTTGAAACTGAAGTCCTTCTATTTTCTGAGAATGAAACAAACAGTTGGGCCAGATTTTCTAAAGTCCTTAGTCCTATGTAAAGGAGACACGTACTGCCTATGTACATCCAATTGGTGAAGCTCATATTCTGCCCTGTTGCCATAATTGGGGAAAAACACCGGTAGCTCAGACTGATTTAAATTGATCTCGGAACAAATTTTTGGCAGAAAGGAAGGATTTGTCCTGAGAGACACTGTCATTATGGAAAATCAGCAAGAGGGGATGAACAGACAGAACTTGCAGTTCTGAAACCCTCCTAGCAGAAGTAATGGCTATCAAAAAGATGGCCTTCCAAGATAAGAACTTTAGTGGGCAAGAGGAGGCTGGTTCGAATGGAGGAAGAATTCAGGAGAATAACACCAAATTTAGATCCCAAGGAGGTGGTGGTTCTCTTATTGGAGGTATTAAAAGGAATGTACCACTCAGAAAGGCTTTGCATAATCTGTGGGATATTATATTACATTCCATGTCTCCTACGTGGTAGTTTGATATAGCAGCTAGTTGTACTCATACTGTGGCTGCTGCTGCACCCTGATTAAAGGTTTCTGTTAATTCCAGGATTGCTGAAATAGGGGCTGTAAAAGGGTCTATAAGGTTCTTATCAGCCCAGCAAGAAAACCTCTTCCATTTGCTTGCATAGAGTTTCCTAGTTGTATTCTTGTGCGACAAAACCAGAATGTGTTGCATTGCTGGAGATAGATCTGGAAGCCTAGCTAAGATGGGAAGTGGAGTAACCAAGTCGTCAGTTTGAGGCTTTGAAGAGATGGGTGGCGCGTTCCTGACTGAATAGTCAGAAGATCAGGCACTGGGTCCAGGATCCAAGGCTCCTCCTGAAGATGGGGCCATAGAAATGGGAACCATATCTGATGAGGCCAGTATGGAGCAATGAGAATCAGCTTGCAACTCAATGATCTGGCTTTCTGGAGAACTTTGAGTATTAATGGGAATGGGGAAATGCGCAAAGAAGTCCCGGGGGCCAATCGTGAACAAGTGCATCCCTGGGCGACTACCCTAGAGGGGGGATTAGGGCAAAGTAACGGCTGCATTTGGAGTTGATGGACATGCAGCAAGGATGGCCCCATTTGCAAAAAATTCAGTTCACAATTTCCTGTTTGAGGGACCACTCATGAGGTACAAGAATTGCCCTGCTTTGTTTGTCAGCTATCACGTTGGATTTCCCTGGGATGTGTGTTGCAGTTAGAAAATGTTGAGAAGAAACTGCCCATTGCCAAACTCTCTGAGCCTCTCGACAGAGGGGATTAGAATCTGGTTCTGCCTTGCTTGTTGATGTACCACACTACAGTCATATTGTTTGTTTGTACTGCAATTGTACCTGTTGAAAGAGAGCTCTGGAATGCTTGCAACGACAGGAGCACCACCCTCATCTCTAGAACACTGATGTGCAAGTGATATTCATGTTCTTGCCAAGTTCCTTGGACATTCTGTCCCAGATAATGCCCCCCCCCCCTATCTGGGAAGCGTCCGTGGTTACCGTAGCTACAGGTTGGGGAGGAACAAATGGTCTGCCTATCGTTACTTGTGTGGACTGAAGCCACCACTGTAGGTCCCTCTTGCATGTGTTCATAATGAAAATCTTGTGTGACATGGGCAACTCCCACATGGACCACTGAGAAAAAAGTAGCCACTGTAATATTCTCATATCTAGGAGCGCGAGTGGGACTAGTGCGTGAGTGGGACTAGTGTTATTGCAGCTGCCATTGAACCCAGAACCTTAAGGACAAATTTTGCTTGCACTTTTTTCTTCTTGAGCAATATTGACACCTGATGGCACAGCTTTTGAACTCTTTCGTGAGGCAGTTTTGCCACCATGTCTCTTGTGTTTAAGTCTGCCCCTATAAAGGTAATATGATGTGATGGCAACAAGGCAGATTTTTCTAAGTTTATGGTAATGCCCAGCTCTGAGCAGAGATGAATGGTGGTGTCTCTTGTCCTGGTTAGTAGATGCTCGGTGGTGGCGGTCAGGAGCCAGCCATCTAAGTATGGAAACACCCGGAATCCTTGACGCCTCAGGTGAACCATAACTACTGCCATGCATTTGGTAAACACTCTGGGGGCTGTAGTGAGACCAAAGGACAGAGCTCTGAATTGGTAATGAGTGGCTCCCAGCCGGAAGCGTAAATATCTTCTGGATCGCCTGTCCATCTTTATATGGTAGTACACATCCTGAAGATCTACGGAGCACATCCAATCATCTTGTCCCAGAAAAGGGAGTATAGACTGCAGTGTTACCATCTAGAACTTCGTTTTCTTTACCGACTTGTTGAGTCTGCTGAGATCCAAAATTGGTCTCCTGTCCCCTTGTCTTTTTTGGAACTAAAAAAGAACCATGAGTAAATTCCGGATCCGATTTGGTCTGCGGGGACTTCTTAAATGACTCTTTTTCGAGCAACCTTTGAAATTCTAGGGTTGCTTGATCCCTCTGACCAGGTGGTATATCTGGGATAGACTTTGATGGAAGGGGTGGAAGGGAGAAAGGAATGTTGTATCCCCTGGATATGATGGACTGTACCCATGTGTCTTGAATCATGTCTAGCCAGGCTTTTGGGTACAGTGATAACCTCCCGCCTACTGCTTCCAGAGGTGGACAGGCGGGCCTCCTTTCAGGAGTGCTGGAGGGTTTACCCGAGAACGTATCTCTGTCACCCTGATTCTGCGGACCCACTCTGTCGCGAGGGTGGCATCTTCCATTATTTCTCCCACTGCCACCAAGGCAAAATTCACCATGAGCATCCGGTGAGGCTCCTTTGGATTTCTGGAACCACATTTTTCCACCCTTCTGATCTTTGGTATAAGGTCTAGTAGGGACAGAGAAAAGTACTCCCATGGCAGACAGAGTCTGGCTGTCTTGCTCACTCCTGGTGAGAGTCTCTTTCACTTTTGGCCAGAACAAGGATGAGCCATCAAACGAGGTGTCAATAAAGGAAGACTTGAAGGGTTCAGCAAACTGACAAAGACACATCCAGGAATGTCTCCTCAGAGCTATTCTTGTGCCTGCTGCCCTGCTCGCTCCATCGCCGCAGAAGAAATTAAGTTCATGGAGGTGTTAGTTATAGAAGTTAAGGTCACAAGCTGAGAGCTTATCTTGTCAAATACCCCCAGCTGCAGCACCTTAGAGGGTATCTCCTAGCTCCTTGAGGAGATCCCTCTGAAGACGAGTAAAATGGGATAAGTAGTTCAGTGACACAAGGGTAAAGGCCGCTGAAGAAAACATACGCTTCCCATATCTGTCCATCGTTCGAGAATCCTTATTCAGCGAATGGACTGATGCAGAAGTTTCAGCTAATTCCTTCTTGGTGGCCGCCGCAACCACCATATCATCTACTGGGACACCTTTGGTCAAAAACTGTCCGTCTTCCGGGGCTGTAATGAATTTGTTGGGCCCCCTCGGAACAGGGTCCACTGACTCATGAGAGGCCCATGCCTTTCGAATGACTACACCCAGGAGCTGGTCGAAAGGCTGAGACACCCAAGAGGTGGTGGGTCGAGAACCAAATGCCTCCAGATATACAGACTTATCTTCAGAAGGGGAGAGGGTTTTCCAACCACCTCTCTGTTTCAGGATCGCTAAGATGTCTGAAAAGGAGACATCCTCAGAGGGTGACTGTGGGGACCCTTCTGAATCCGCTAAGTCAGTATCAGATGCGACAGACCTCAGGGGAGTCTGTGTGTTTCCTCTTACACATTCTCTTCCAAGGGAACTCCTCGGGGGGGGGGGTGTTCAGGAGAGGTTTCGCAACAGAGGGTTTCACCCGTTGGGGCGTCCCAGGGCATAGCTTCTCTACTCTGGGGCTGGAGGGATGGTGTAGAGGTTGACACTGACCCTTTAGGGGGGAAGAGTAGCTGGTGCCAAGAGTGGAGTAGTCTCAGAGGAAAGCATGCTCTTCATCACCTCGAAGGCACCACGATCCGGGGCTGAGAGAGCCTCTGGCTCTGAGGAACCAGGAGATCTCCCCCACGCCAAGGAGGATGGCTCCAAAGCCGATGTGGGGGCCAAACTCACCTGTGCCGAAGCCCCGAGTGGGAGGGTCCAGTTAGACTCCCCCCCCAGAACCAATGAGGGAGTCTTAGCCCCCAGACCCCTCGATGGACGATGACATCGAAGTGGTCAGAGCAGAGATAGGCACCAAAACTCCAGGAATGGATTTTGGGTCCGACAGTTCCAGCACTCGGACTTCGAGGCACTCTGGTTCCGAACTCGACTGAGTGGGAGGAGGAACCGAAGGTAAAGAAAGTACCGGGGTCAGCTCCACAACCGTCTGGGCTGGGCTGGTGAGAATTTTTGCCAGGGCCAGTGAATGAAGCAAACTTTTAACCACCCGCTCCACATCATCATCCAAAAGTCACCTGGATGATCGAGAGGAATGGGAAGACATGTGGCTACCCGCCACCGATTGCAATAGAGGAGACTGTGGCACCAACAAATCGGATCCAAGGACGGTGACCAACTCCTCTTCTGACTACTAGATGGTTCCGAAACTGCAGATGGAGCCGAAGTAGATTTTTCCTTCTCGGAACTGACAGGTTTCAGATCCGAAGTACTCAATTTTTCAGGTCTCTCTGACAGCTCGGAAGCTGGAGCTGAAGAAGTTTTTGATGACTTGTCTGAAGATTTGGAGGCCTGAGTCCCTTCAACTGAAGAATCAAAGGGCCCCTTTAACAAACCCCGAAGGATTAGCTTATTCTTCCATTCCTGCAAGGACCCTTGAACTAAACGCATGGCAAATAGAACAGGAATCCTGCAGGTGGACAGCACCTAAGCAATACACACAACTAGTGTGACCATCAATAATTGACATTTTTTGTGTGCAAGAATCACACTTTTTAAAGCTAGACTGGTTTCTTTAGACATCCTGTCACTATTAGTCAGATTCACAAACAGTAGTGAAAGACACCAAGTTAGAAAAAAAGGATTTCACACAAGTGTAGACTACAAACATGACTAGTGTATAAGGAGAAACAACACATTTTTTTTTTAAAGGAGAGTAGTAAAAAAGAAAAGTTAGAGGAGGGTCTCTAACTTAAACAACGCATTCCTCTAACCTGAGGAGTTGCCTCTAATTTAAACAGTGAAAGGAATACCAGGCGGGAGCCCTCTAACTAAAAACGGGCTAAGGAAAGAAAAAGGGAATCCTCTAACTTAAAACGATTCCTAAAAAGGGGGGGGGGAGCAGAGTTAGACAGAAGCCTAAGAGAAAGACGACGGGCCCACACAAAGCCAAAAAAACAGACTGGAATGGCCCTTTAACAAGTACAAGAAACCCTCAAGTATAGCAATCAAGAAGATATATTCTACTACCCAATTAGAAGTTAACAATTATGCAAAAAAAGTTAAGAAAAATTCCACTTAGCCTGAGCCAGTGAAAAAGCAATCTCGAAGCTTCAAGTGACAAACGAGATCTGGGTAACAGTCGCTAGGCATCTTGGGAGAGTATGTAGCTTCAAGCCAGTGAAAGCTCTCAAGATTTAGTATACGGACGAGTGGGAACCAATGCTCGGTTCTGAACCCAACCATCAAAAATGAAGGCGAGATAGACTAACATAACATCACAGGTGTTTACCACCTACAAAATTATCCAGCAGCCTTCTGCTTGTCCAGCACTAAATACCATTCTACACAATTATATTCTCACATGGTCATTACAATTCAAGGACCAAAACCCTCTCTCTGTCTACAAACCATCAAATCTGCTGGGCAAGGTCTGTACTCATACCATGTCTAAGTCCTGGAACTCCTTACATGCCATCCATTGCATCAATACGCTCCCTCCAGTCCTTCAAAACCATTCTAAAAGCACCTTAGCACCCTTTCCTTCTACTGAGTCTTCTAGAGATTGCTGAGGGGTGATCTATGCCTGGCTTACAAGGCATCCAAAAACCCCACACTTAATGAATCTCCTACATATTAATAAGTCAAAAAGTACCAGAAATACAAGGTCTAGGGACCTGAAATTTTTCTGTGACTTAAACAGAACATGCCGGAGAGACAGAAATGTGTCCTAGAGACTGTCCTTCTTATGGAACAGGCTATTACCCAGTTTAAGTGCAACCTAGACCAGTGGACAGGGAATAGGAAATTTTCACCAGGTCCATGACCCATATCCCTTATGGATAGAGGTAGCTTATAAATGCCTGGCTCTAAATGTCCTATTTGGATACAGGACATAATTATTCTTTTAGGAAAACTTGGCTAGGCTTAGAAAGGCCCTCTGGGTTGTTAGCCTAGTAACAATATATGAAACACTTCCTAGCCAAAAATCTGTCTCTGTTCTTGTTCAACCCCAGGGTAAACTATATCTCTAAATATGAACAAGTACCTTTCCATACCTTATAACTCCTTACTTCCCCCTTCTTTACTCACTTCCTAACATCAATTTCTCTCCCTGACTCTATATATAAATATGCCATAACCCTTTTTTCCCTGTCATTTCACATTGCAATTCCTGTCTGTATTATTCTAACTTTCTCTAGACTGGTTAAAACTTTTCTAAACATTAAATTTTCTTTTAAGTTGCATCTATTTTTAACAAATGTTTTCACATTGTTTTATGTGGTTTAATTATTTAAACTGCAGATAGTATGTATTATTTTTGAAGCCTGTAAGATTATTGGTCTTAGAATGTTTTCACAGACTCATAGATTCACAGATTGTTACTACGCTAATGACCCAGGGGGGCCCCTCTAAGCCTAGCCATGTTTTTCTGAAAGAATAATGATGTTCTGTATCCAAATAGGACACAGAGGGCCCGGCATTTATAAGCTACCTCTATCCATAAGGGACATGGGTGCCAGGCCCAGTGTAAATTTCCTACTCCCCATCCACTGGTCTAGGTTGTGCTTAAACTCGGTAATAGATGAACTCAGCCTCACATGAATGGGAAGGCTGTTCCATAGGAAGGTCAGTCTCTGGTACACATATCGGTCTCTCCAGCATGTTCTGGTTAAGTCACAGACAAAAGTCTGTTTTTATGATACTTTGGAGCCTTTCTCTCTGGGCTTCTGCTTGAAATGGGCACCTACCCAGTCGGACATCTCAGGTAATCAAACAAATACCCATATGTATGGGGACATAAGATGAAGTATTTAGGTGTATGGATTAAAAATTATTCTATTATGGCAGCTAAGGATATGTGGGAAGAGACTAAAAGACTACAAAGCTTGATTATTGATAAGGACAATAAAGATATAAACAGTGAAATGTTTCTATTCCCTTTAGTGTATATATAGGTCAAGAGTATTGTTTTTAATCAACCAGAGGAAAGGTCTTGGATCAAAAGTAATAGTTGAAGAAGTTACTTGGAAAGGAAGATGGCAAAGGCTGTGTAGGTTAAGTTGATTTTCTCCATAGATCAAGGTGATTTAGGATTACCTGATCTGAATGGATACTTTAGAGCTACCCAGTTAATGCTCATATACATAACACAAGCAGCAGGTTATAAATCAAAGTAGAAAAGGATGAAGTGGGGGAGGGATGGAGTTTGAGAAGCAAGGAGAAAGCAGCAATTTGAATGCAGGTCCTTAAGGATAACTACCATCATGCAGAGTATTACAGAGTACTATATTCATAACGTAGAAAAAAGCATTCTAAGGAACTAAGCCATCATGGGAAAGGAAAAAGGAAATCTTACAAACATGAATAACTGCAAGTAGGAGTATAGAAAATATGTGAGAGAGGGCTGGAATTTATGGGAGAAAATTAGAAAAGGAACCAA
Source organism: Protopterus annectens (assembly GCF_019279795.1). Lineage (NCBI taxonomy): Eukaryota > Metazoa > Chordata > Ceratodontiformes > Protopteridae > Protopterus > Protopterus annectens. The sequence continues at coordinate 1,431,648,874 of NC_056743.1, read as the reverse complement.
GGTATTGGGAGAAAATAACTAGAGAGAAAAAGGTATTGGAGGGGTATGATGTCAAGCAGAAATTTGGACTAAATGTTACAGACTGCCTTCCCTACCAAGGACTGAGAAAAGAGTGCAGGTAAAGATAAGGTACAGTGGAGAGCTAAGTAATGTACCAGCTCTTTGTCTAGAAAAGAACCAACTGTTAACAAAATGGATAATTAGTAGGGCACACATAACACTGTATGAAAACTATAAGAATCGGTCAATGACTGTTAGAATTGGAACAGGAGAATGGAAAGGCAATACACAAAACAACAATGCCTAGAAGGTTTGTAATTTTTGCTTGGAAGTTTTTATACCCCAAGAAGACTTCAGAGAATTTTTCCTCAAGTAGATAACAAATGCTGGAGGGATGATGGGACACAGTTATATAATTGGGAACATGTTTTTTTTTTTGGGGGGGGGGGTGCTAAGCTGGAAGAATTTAACAATTCTCTGTAGAAGACTGTCAGAAATGTTTGGGGATCAAATGATTGTACCTAATGAAGTGAGTCTGTTAAGCTAGGATATAGGATACAAATTGCCCAAACATGGTAAATCCTCACTACATTTTATACTAATGGTTGCTAAAAAAGCAATTAGTAGAAGATGGAAATTAACATGTAAATGAACCACAACTGAAGTACTGAATAGTGTTAAAAAGTATTCTGATTATACTGATTAACCACCAGTTACCGGTCTTTAAGTTGAAGTGGATGAACTGAATCATGCAAGGCAGTTTCCTATTGTTTCTTGATGGAGCTCTTCTGCCTGAGGATTCTATGAAAATGGCCAATATCCACTTCAAACTTCTCATGAACAGAAATAAAAAGCAAACAAATTACTTGGGACAAGAGCTGGACAATCTCTAAAGTGGCTCAGGCCTCTCTATATGAGATATCATTCAATGAGACATGGAGAAAGCCATGGGATATAAAAATTCTGTCCATCTCAAAAATATTCCTCTACTGGAACCCACCCCAGAAGCCAGGACAGAAGGAAGTTCAGCCCTCTGTCAGTGCTCTAGGTCCAATATTGTGCCTATAGGTCATGTGAGTAAGAAATACATGTATGCAAGGTTTAAGACTGATCTGGACCTACTTGTCAAACAATAAACAATGGTGAAATGCTGTGCTAGGCCTGGCACTGCACTAGAGTCTCTGTGTGAAATTGTGTACTTGCAACTCTAATTCTCACTGGGCACTGAATAAGTCCCTGATCTCATGTGTCTAGAGCACAAACTGTGACATGGGCTTACCTTATATCTTCTCTGTCATAACCAAGCAGTCTATTCCTAAAAAATACCAGCACTGGTGCTGAGCAACCCCCAAAATTGGAGGCAATGCCCCCTGTAATCAAGATGGATGGAATTAAGACTGAGCAGATATGGTGGAAAAAGCAGTGCTGACAAGTCTGGATGCATCACAAGATGGGAAAAGTGAGTGCTTTCTCCAGTTTTAAGTTTACCACAGAAAAGGAGGACTGCACAAGACTTTCCCCAATAGCTAAGGAAATTCCTTACCACCGGCCAGAACTGGAGACTATGGACAATGCAAATCTACCTCTGTAGGAGGATTAGGTCTCAGCCAATCCTCACAATGAAGTCATCATGATTCCAGTATGCTCGCAGGATTGCCTAGGGCTACCCTGGCATTAGTTTCCACAAGAAAGATTTTCAGAATTCAGAAACATCTGGCACTAAAAATACATCCAAAGAGCATGTGACCCACAAGAACATTTTAGCCTCAGAAGCAAGGACCGAGGCTCAAACTATGCAGCTGTCAAAAAAATAACAGATGCAGGGGACAAATGCACTCTCGAACACAATGAGTGATGTTACTGTATACACTACCATGGGTGAATGTAGCCCCTAATAAAGAGAACTTCTGGAAAAAGATGTAGACTACTTACTGTAGGACAGGATACAACCCAGCCGCAGGGTCCTCAATGGGGATGCATTGATTACATTGACATTACTTTGTTCAGAAAGGGATTCACTTTTTTTAATCCCATTTATTTGCACTCTGTGGTTCGAGTCTGTCAAGACTGTGGAATTTTGAGGGTAAGGAAGTCATTGCTGAGTTAGTGTATCCAGAGAGGTGGAGGTGTGAGGAAGAGTGAATTGGTGCTTCACTGCCCAAGTGATGTAACTTTTTACAATATCAACTAGTGGGGGATGCCTCTGTCCATATCACAGATGACTGGCTGCTGCTCAACTTTTGGTCCCATTGATCCTGTCCTCCACATCTGATACTAACTCCAAAGATGGAGTTACACTGATGAAGATGAGGGGAAGGAAGGTATTGTAAGTGGATGCATGGCACCTTCCTGGCAGAGGCATTCACAAGCCGTCTGGAAATGGGAGTTGGGTCAGGGGTATGGGAGGTGGAGTAGAACTGATCCTGACAGTGCCATTATCTGCTGGTATTTGCACTACAGGTTATTCTTAAGTCCTAAATCCACCATGTTAACCTAACCTAGGAGGTTGGGTCGAGCTATGAGAAGTGGCCAGCTGAGGACATGCCCAACCTAAGTCTTAGGGCAACCACTCTTCCTTGGTTCTCCTATATGCCCAAATTGGTGATCATTTCAAACACAGGCCTACACCAGGGCTTGATGAATGATCCTCTTCATGTAAGCATGATTTTTTTTCTCTCAGGACAGACATGTCAATCCTCACTGCTAGCTCTATCAGATACCAAACACAGTAATTGAATTCAACTCTACTTTGGGCATAGTCAGAGTTTTACCCCTCCCACCCCACTGGACTGGCAGTGTTTTAGCGTTTTGCACCATAATCACTGTAACTTCAATTACTTATGAGTCAGTCCTCAGTGTTACATGTTTCTTTGACTAACATTAAGTGCAGAAAATAACAGCTTAAATGCCTCAGTTTTTTAAATCACTCTCACCACAATAAACTATGGTTCTCTTCCAGACTTTCATTTCTAGATATAGTCAGCTAAAACAATTAAAAAAGCTATCAGGACAAATTAAATATGCAGGACAATGCCATAAATCATAAAACTCCAAAATATAACAGATGGACATTTTCAAATATAAAAAAATTACATCACTACAAAATTCAATTACAGGCAAAAGTAAAAGTTAAAAAAGTCAGTGATAGATTTAGCCCTGAACTTTGACAAGCTCATAAAATGGAAAAAAATATTACAAGGATTTATAAGAAGATTGTTTTCTTCATACACTGCTCTGGAACATTTTCCTCCATGAATTCCCCACAGAACCAACATTAGATGCAGCCACTCCAAATGCTTGCCAAAGAGATACAAAGCTGACTCTCTTCTTGGTGGACTGGGTTAGGTTTCCTGAATGACAGGAGCTAATACAGTCTGGTTCCAGTGGACTCTACTATTGAATGCATACAAAAATCTATATCTAAAAACATGGTTGTTTATGCTGTTAAGAAAATAATGATATATTATTGACAGTGTAGTCATTATACAGAAATCCTTCAGCCAGCAGTTTGCGGCTAAGCACTGACCCATAAGGAGACCTCTTTCAGTGAAACTGTAATGATGAATAATGTTGTGGAGACACTTTACCTCTAGTATGCTCCCCACGTACTAGCCCGAATTAGACCTTATAACCAAAGCTTTTTCACTAGGAAGCTATCATAGGTTCATAGGTAGGTACAAGGCTATTGGCCCTAGGGCCTATATAAGTCTAGCCAAAAAATGTACCCTGGCTTTTGCCACCCAAGAAAATTATTTTCCTGTGCCCCTATCTAGCAGAGCCACAGAAGTGATCCCTGGGGTGAATTTCCCATTTTCCATCCAATCATCAAGACTTTTCTTGAAGAGTGCTAATGAGGAGCTCTGTTTGACATAGATAGGTAGTCTGTTCCAGAGTATGGGAAGTCTCTGGGACAGGAATCTATCCCTCCAGCATGTTCTGTTTATTGTGGTGACAAGGTTTAGGTCCCTAGAGCGTGTAGCTCGGAGGGATTGGGATTTCTTTAAATGGAGCATGTCCAACAGCTCTGGGTTTGACATAGCTTTGTATGTTTATCAGTGATCGCCCCTGAGTAGGCGATATGCGATGGAGTAAAGCTGTAGTTTTTTGAGACTGTCTGCGTAGGGCATCTGTTTGAGGCCAGTAATCCTCTTTGTGAGGTATTTCTGTGGTCATTCCAGTTGTTGTAGATGTCTTGTGAAGTACATACCAAAAGGGGCATTGTACTCTATAATGGGTCTAATGAGTGATGAGTGGAGGGGAACAATGACCTCTTTTTTCCTGGATGAGAATCCTTTTGTGATGAGATGAGCCACGTAGAAGGATTTCCTGACCACTGTGGCAATGTGATTATCAAAGGAGAGACTACTGTCCACCTGTGTCCCAAGGTCTCATCACATTTTCGGCATTAAGTAGACTACCAGCTATGTGGTAGTTCAGGGGTACAGAGTTTTTACCAAAGGGGATGACAATACACTTTTTGGCATTGAGCTTCAGGCCATGGCTTTGACACCAGGTATCTGTCTCAGTGAGGCCCTTTTGCAGTTTGTCCACATTGTTTGGAGTTTCGATTATGGCTCCTAGTTTGCAGTCATCTGCAAACTTTGTTAGCCAAAGACCTTCTGTGTTAGCCTGCACTTCAGAGAAGGAGATACCAAACAGGGGAGGACCCAGGACTGAAACCTGTGGTACTCCACTTGTCACTGGTCTGAAGTCGGATTTGGAATCCACTACTTTCACAGTGTGGGTTCCGTCTGTGAGCCAGTTGGCAACCCATCTTGTGACATAGGGATTTATACTAGTTTAGTGAGCTTATCTATAATTCCAGAGTGGGGGATGCTGTTGAAAGCCTTGGCGAGATCTAGATAAGCTGTGTGAACCATTTTTCCCTCATCTATGGCTTTGGTGACTGCTTCAAAGAAGTCAATCAGGTTTAGGAGACATGATCTGCCTTTTACAAATCCAAACTGGGTAGGGTCCAGAGTTTGGAGATTACCAATATCTTTGTTTATGAGTTTCACAATGATACGTTCCATGGCCTTGCAGACCAGGCTCGTCAGGCTAATGGGGCCGTAGTTCCCGGGGTCTGTCATGGCTCCCCCTTTGTGGAGTGGAATAACCGTCGCAGTGCGCCATTCAGTGGGTACAAAGCCTGAGGTGAGGCTATGATTGAACATGGTACTTACGTATGGTGCCAGTTCATTCTGTAGTTCGTGTAGAACGCAGCCTGGGATATTGTCAGGTCCCATGGATGCTGTGTTCTTGGCTTTGGATAGTGTGTTTTTTACCTGTGCAGCCGTGATTATAGGAACTTTGCATTCTTCCGGTATAGCGATGGGCCCTCTAGGGGGTGAGAGGGGGATAAAGTTAGCACTGAACCTATCTGCTAGGATGTTGGCAATATCAGTTGGTTCTGTATATTTAGTGCCATTGTGCTGTAACTCAGAGCAGATCTGAGTGTTCCCATTGAGATTCTTGACATAGCTATAGAATGCTTTGTGGCTGTCTTTAGAGTCAGTGGCAATTTTGTTTTCGTAACTAGCTTTGGAGGATTTTATGAGGGATCTCAGCATCTTACTGAGGTTGACCAGGGAGTTCCTCCAGTCATGGGATTTTACTCTTTTTTGCAACAGTTTCTTTCTTCTGTTGTAGAGTTTGTTTATGTCAGAGGACCACCAGATTGGTTTCCTTTTTTAGAAGATAACATCTTGGTTCTATTAGGGATAGCATGATCCATGCACTCGTGTAAGTGCTTATAAAGTGCATCTGTGTAGGATTCAGCAGTCATACCTCTATTGTCCGTCTGCATGGGTGTCATGAAGTTTGCCACTTCTGTCTTAAGAAGTGTGAAGTTGGCTTTGGAGAAGTTTTTTACGATGGTTTCCCTAATTGGGGGTGGGGGTGGGATGTGGATGTCTAGGGTGGGATGTGGATGTCTAGGGTGATTAGCTTGTGGTCGGATCTGACCAACGAGGAATTGACCTCTGGTGTGGAACACCAGTTTCCCATGTTGGTAATGACCAGGTCTAGGATATTGCTGCCCCTGATGGGGGGTGTGAATAAGTTGATCCAAGGCGTTGGAATTTATGAATTCTAGAAAACGTTGAGCAAAAGAGTTGGTACACGAGTAGTTTTCCCAGTTAATGGTGGGGTAGTTGAAATTGCTGGAAAAAGACAGAATACATACACTCCATTTAAACATGTCAGAAAAATGCAAAGTTAATGTTATTAGAAAGTATTGTCAAGGTCTGTCTCTTCAGGCTGTTGATTTTTAAAGATTGAAATGGTATCATAAACTCTAAAAAATGCTCACAAGAGGGGGAAAATCTAAGAGCTCCTCCAAAACAAATATGCCTAAACTGCTGCCCACTTAGGCAAGAGCTCATCACTGTCCAAAGTTAACTAAGATTATCTGCAGAATTTGCTAATTAAAAGTAGAGATCACTTTGCCAGATTAGTACAGCATGAATACAGAGAGATCTGAAAGAACATGCTCGGTGCATGCCAAATAACAAATGGATTTGATGTAAAGACTATGTAAGCACCGGCTGAAAAGTTACAGTTTTGCAATGATGTCATTTATATCATAAGCAATAATCTTCTTTATACACAAAAACTTTGCAAAAAAAAAAATTAAATAAATTTGCTGCTACATAAATCTGTGTGATGTAGGAACAATCATCAATGCATGTCCAAAACTCTGTAAACACTAAAATCATTGGCCTATTGGGCGTATTCCAATTCACATAAAACATCTCTAACTTCTGACCTTCCTTGGCCTATTTTTAAGACCTTCAACAACAATGTACTCTTGCAGAAACAACACTGTCATCATTTTGTAGTGCCTTCAATTTCTTTAAGCATCACTGAGGTAGTTTTCCACAAACTTGTCCAGCAGTCTTGTTTGGCCTACCTCTTGAAATCCATAAGTTCCCAGACTTAAAAATCTTTAGACTGACGGAGTCTTTCAGCTTTTCCCCATTAGGGGTCGCCACAGCGGAACTCCGGTCCGCTAATGATTGGCAGTAGATTTTTACGTGCCGAGTTGCCAGCCCTGACGCACAACCTTCAACGAAGGCATGCCCATTCACGCATGTTTCCACACAGAAGACGCTCTAGATGAGAATCGAACAGGACAACGTCTTACTGTGAGGCGACAACGCTAAAACAGCACCACCACCACAGCTTAAAAATCTTTAGAACCTTGTCAAAAAAGCATCTTATTTGACCTACTGCAATGAAAGTGCTTTACCTAACTATGAACTTGTTAGACTTGTGCCATGTCAATAGTGTTAAGTTCTGTCTTCTCTAGCTTGTATAACCACGTAGGTAGGTAGGGGTTCTAATCTCACTGCAGTCAGAAACAAAGTAAACTTTGACCTGTCAAATTCAAACAGGAACTTTACTCCTGTAACTGGTCTATATTAAAACACCTCCCCTTAGAAGAGGCAGTTTCATATTTTAACAATAGATTTCTTGATATCCTTGACTTGCATACACCTGCCCTTTCTAAGCGAACAAAGGCAAAAACTGCCCCATGGCTGTCTAAAGCATCTAGACTAAAAATTTCCAGCAGAAACAAAATCTGGGCTCTACGGCGCTCCACTAAAGACCCCTACAATCATGTTAAATACAGGCAAGCTAGGAATGAGACTAAAAATCCATTCTGCAAGACAAAAAACAATACTACTGTAATTTACAGACAGCAAACCAGAACAATTCTCAGAAGTTTTGGGCAGGTCTGAATAATCTACTCCATCCTGGAAAAATGTCTACACCTATCCCCACCACTACCATTGATAAATCCCCTGAGGATGTCTCAGACAGTTTTAACCAATTCTTTACAGAGACAATTCAAGCCCTAGCTAGCCAACTACCTCCCAGCTCCCCTGGCCCTGATAGCACCACCCCTATAAACCTACTCTCTTTCAGCTTCCAGTCAGTGTCCACATCACTTATCCATACCTTGCTCAAAAAATTAAAACCCACCACACTCTCAGCTGATCAACTCCCTGTTGAGTACCTTCAAAAATCAGCTGATGCCATAGCCTCTCCAGTATCTTTACTAATTAACCACAGCATAACAGAGGCAAAAATTCCCACCATTTGAAAAACATCCTATGTAATCCCACTACATAAAGGAGGTTCCTCCACTGAATTCTCCAATAACAGACCGATAGTTTTACTTTCTCCACTAGCCAAGATTATGGAAAAATGTATACACAAACAACATGCACCACTTAATTTAGAATCACCTCGTGGTCGATACCCAACATTGTTTCCGTCCACACCACAGCACAACCACAGCCCTACTAGCATTCACCAATACCATTAATAATAATCATAACAATAATCAAATATCCTCATCCCTCTTCTTGGATCTTTCAAAGGCATTTGACATGGTGGATCACCAACTTTTGATTCATACTCTGCAATCTTTCTGTCTAAACACCAGTGCCATTCAATGGTATAAATCTTACCTCAGTGGGAGGCAGCATGTTGTCCTCTGGCAGAACAAGCTCTCCAACCTATTACCTAACACCCTTGGAGTGCCACAAGGCTCCATATTAGGAACCCTACTGTTTTCCATCTTTATAAACAACCTATATACAGTCATCCTGAATATTTGCTGTATCCAATACGCTGAGGATTCCACCTTGATCTGCTCAGCCAGATCTCCCTCAGAATTAAGGTCCGTTACCCAATCCACCTTTAATACTAGAGAAACCTGGCTCTCCGAATGTCGAATGTTGTTAAATCCCCAAAAATCTAAAATGCTGTTATTCTCCAACACAAAGGTCCACACCGTTTACCTTCACCACAAATGCAAAAGATGGCACAATAATCACCCCCGACTCCTCTATAAAACTGTTAAGAGTAATAATTGATAATAACTTAAAATTTGACGTTCATGTAAACCGAACGATCAAAACCATCAATAAAAAACTAGGGTCACTGTATAGAATAAAAGCCTTCCTAAACCCTCCGGCTATGGTTGCCATAGCTCGCTCCCACCTGCTTTCAACACTTTTATATGCATCCCGCCCTCTCTCTAATCTGAATAAAACTGCACTTAATAGACTCTCAATCTGTTACAACCACATTGTCAGGTTTGCCACTGGCCTACCTTTTAGAACACATTATTACATCAACCTTAAACAGCCTGGGCGGCTAGAACTTCCCAGTCAAATCCAATAAAACCTTTTGATTATGGCTAATAAAATCCTCTATTATCCAGATAACACACCAGCTCTTAAAAATTTGACCCCCCCCAACAATCCAAGACTGCTCCGATCCTCAAACAGACTACAAATTAAGACAATTAAAATTAACAATGTTGCCGGTGACTCCCTCTTTGCAAATCTGTAGGTAAAGCATGGAACCTCCTTCCAGATAACATTACTTGCTCTTCTCCCTATCCCAATTCAAAGTTAAACTCAGACAACATCTGGCACTAAAATGGCTTTGCCACTGTAACAACCCTGGCTAACTCTCACCATGAATGTATATAATCTATTAATCAAATTACTGTTATTTTTTTCCCCGAATGTTACCAGGGGTAACTCAAACTTGTGATATTGTCTGTTTCATGTCTGTTGATGTAATTTGTAAATATCTCATCTGTAATATGTCTTCTTTGTTATTACTTAACTGTCTACCTTGGTAATATGCCTTCTTTGTTATTACTTCTCTGTTTACCTTGAAGCTTTTCTGCCCGGGCCACCACAGAAAATGGACATTAATCCAGTTGGACTATCTCGGGTCAATAAATGTAAAATAAATAAATAAACTTATTCAAGTGCAACTTGGACAACTGGATGGGGAACAGGAAATGCATCCCTGCCCTGGCACCTATGTCTCTAATGGACACAGGCAGGCTGTGAATGATTCATTTCACAGGCCCCAAATGTTTCACCTCCCAAGTCCCTGCATACACTTATCAAGGGGACCAGAACTAGTCAAAAATTTGGGATGCATGGCTAGGCTTAAAAAGGCCATTGGGGTTTGTTAGCCTAATAAATGCCTATAACCCCATAAACATAATCTTCCTCTCTCTTCTCTCAGTTACAACTATTTTCTAACTGTTCTTCTATCACATTTTACATATGAACTCCAAAAAAACTCTACTTCACTTGCATACACTCTATACAGGTAATACATGGTTCGTGGTCTGCACTCTTGTGGGAGGAGAGGTTGAACTCTGCCCTTCTGAGCTGGGAATTTCTGGTTAAAAGCTTATAGTGCCTGCATTTTTGAACTGCTTCTTACTGAAATTGGTACACCTTGTTTGCTGTAGCATAGACTAGATCCAGGCCTGCTGAATCTAGCTTTGTTTGTATAACTTGAGCACTAATCCAGGCATTCTTTAAAGTATTCAATTATATTTATTACTGCTTGGTAGTAACTTGATTAAAGTGTAGCTATCATTCAAGTCTTTTGGATTAAGCACTTGGGCTTCAGACCAGTTGTTTTACATTAGGAAGGTTTGTGGCCTGCACTGTGGTGGCAGGACAGACAGCTTACATCATTCTAAGTTGGGAACTGCTGAATGAGGGCTCAGTGTCTGTTATTCTAAAAGTGTATTACTTCTGGTTTAAGCACTTGGGCTTCAGGACAGTTATTTTACATTAAGAAGGTTCGTGGTCTGCACTCTTGTGGGATGAGAGGCTGGACTCTGCCCTTCTGAGCTGGGAATTTCTGGTTAAAGGCTTATAGTGCCTGCATATTTGAAATGTTTCTTACTGAAAATGGTAAACCTTGTTTGCTGTAGCATAGACTAGATCCAGGCCTGCTGAATCTAGCTTTGTAATATGCTTGTTGTTTGTTTGCTTATTTCCCTGAAATGCTAATTCCACCTAAAACGCAGCTTTTCAGCGCTTCTGTGGATCCCTAGTGATATCTGCATTGCTTATTGTACTTATTTCCTTGTTTCACTTGAAAGAAAGTTACTGTTTGTCATTTTTGCATTTAAGTTACCTGTAACACATTGCATTTAAGTTACCTGACACTTGCTCACTAAAGCAATTACATAAGTCAGCACTAAAAAATTAAAAGCACTACACCCTCACAAACTCCCCTTGAGTACCTTGTTCCCCATTGGCCCTTTTTTTCCAATTATAAAGGAATTCCCAATACTATTCTAGCATGTCCAAAGGTCAGTTGTGAATCTCCTCTCCGGTCCAGCTGGTGAATCTGGCAATCTTGAGGCAATGTTACAACTGCCTCATGTACACAGACAACCCTGTCCTCCTCCCAACAAATTCCAACAAATGTGAGAGATGCAACCATATAGCCAAACTAGAGGCTAAGCTCTCTCAACTCAGTACTGGCGTAACCAGTCAGGAGAAGAAGGAAACCACACTCACTACAATTCCAGTCTCACATAGACCTACCACGACAGCAAACCAAACACAAACACACAAAAACATACTTGGAGGCTCTAAATAAAAATCTGCCTAAGCAGCCAAGACCTCCAAAGCAGACACCCAAGCAACCGCTACCCCAAAACAAAACACGTGCAACACATAGCTCACAAAGCAGTGTGCCGAACAGTCACAGCCCTTAAGGCTAAACAACACACCTGATACACTTGTAATAGGTGACTATCGTTAGGCACACTGACGTCCCCGCTTACCAGGCTGAACAAGGAGAAGGTCCCGGTGAGCTGCCTGTCGGGTGCTAGGATCCGCCACATAACACAAGCACTCAGGTCACTCCAAGGCAAGTACAAATATGACTCAGTCATTGTCCGTGCTGGTGTGAATGACCAGAGATGTACCTCCCTGGACTACATGAAAAGAGACATAGAGGAGCTCTCTGAGCATGTAGCCCAGGCCAGTATGACCCTGACCTTGAGTAGCATCTTACCCTCACCAAGAATGATGCCACAATATGAAGACAAGATGATCAATTTCAACAGTTGGCTTAAGTATTGGTGTCATTTAAAGGGGATCCAATGCCTGTCAGCCTGGGATGACATGCTCGACAAGCCACGATGCTTCGCTAGGGATGGCTTGCACCTGTCACCCCTGGGCTTTCGGATATTGGCAAAGACTCTTGCTACCCCCATAGTGCCTTTTTTAGGCAAGGCTCAAAAGACAAACCCACCTCCATAGGTATCACAAGGGATAAGAAACTAAGAGTAATGCTACTCAACGCCAGAAGTCTAAACCTCAAGATGCACGCACTCAAAACTCTCCTTAGCATGGAGAACATCGATATTTGTGCAGTAACAGAAACCTAGTTTAAGGCTCCCGAGAGCACCCCAGCACTACCAGGTTATACCTCATACCATGCTTTTCGGCCCCAAAACTTGGGCCGAACCACAAAAGGAGGGGGAGTATCAATATTCGTCAAAGATACCCACACCTCCAGGTTGGTGACACAGCACGAAACATCAGAGACTATCCATGTGCAACTAACAGTGGGTAAAACTGCCTTCCAGTTTAAAGCCTGCTACAGACCACCCTCCCAAACCCAGGAATCCCACTCAGCCTTCCTCAGAACACTGGAAAATATGAAGGTCTCTCCAAACACCATTATATTGGGCGACTTCAACTACCCAAACATAGACTGGGAGCATTACTCTAGCTCCAACATCCTAGCCCAAAGGTTCCTAGAATTTATCAACTCAAATGCTATGGAACAACTTGTTACCACTCCCACAAGAGGGGAAAACATACTGGACCTGATCACCAACATGGGGACTCTATGCTCCAGACCAGAAGTGTATCCCTCACTGGTACAATCAGACCATAAACTAATCTCACTGGATATTCACATCCCGACCCCACCCCCTGCCTAGAAAACCACAGTGAAAAACTTCTCTAAAGCAGATTTCACACTCCTCAAAACCGAGGTGGAATCCTTCAAAGCCCCCGGGCCTGTGGAAAATACGGCCCAGACCGCAGAATCCTTTATAAACGCAATCTATGAACACCTTCAGGAATGCATGGATCATGCAATCCCAAATAAAACCAAGACCCAATCCTCCAAAGGCAGACGTCCTGTCTGGTGGACCCCAGCCATAAACAAACTATACAATAGGAGGAAGCTACTACATGATAGAGCAAAATCCCAAAAAGGGAAGGCATCTCTGATCAGTATTAGCAAAAAACTACGGGCACTCATAAAATTGTCTAAGGCCAGCTTCGAGAGAAAAATTGCACAAGACACTAAGGATAATCACAAGGCTTTCTTTAGTTATGTTAGGAACCTGGGTGGGAATTCCTAGATATGCTCAGAATTAATCCAAAATGACAAAAAATACACCGAACCCACAGACATTGCCAACATCCTAACTGACAGGTTCAGCGCAAACCCCCCCCCCCACCAAAAGGGGCAAATATCTATCCCAGCAGAGTGCTGCCCCCCCTGACATCTCAGATGCTCAGGTAAGAGCAGCCCTCTCCAAAGCAAAAAACACAGCATTAATGGGACCAGACGGTGTCCCGGGCTGTGTCTTACATGAACTCCAAGAAGAGCTAAACCCAAACATAAAACTACTGTTCAATCTCAGCCTTACTACTGTTCAATCTCAGCCTTACGCCACTCTTTAGGTATATGTACCTAAAGAGTGACGTACAGCAACAGTGGTCCCTCTCCACAAAGGTGGTGCCTCAACAGATCATGGAAACTATCGCCCCATAAGCCTGACTAGCTTGGTCTGCAAAGCTATGGAAAAGATCATCATGGACCTCATAAATAAAGATATTGGGGACCTACAGACACTGGATCCTACCCAGTTTGGCTTTAAGGGCAGATCCTGCCTCTTAAACCTGGTTATTTCTTTGAAACAGTCACCAAGGCCATTGACGAGGGGAAGGTGGTCCACACAGCCTACCTGGACCTTGCAAAAGCCTTCGATACAATACCCCACTCGGGCATTATAGATAAGCTCACCAGCTTAAATATAAACCCCTATGTCACTAGATGGGTTACAAACTGGCTCAAGGACAGAACCCACATGGTTAGAATTGCTGGAGCCATGTCAGACTCCAAACCAGTTACAAGTGGCGTCCCACAAGGCTCAGTCCTGGGACCTCTCGTTCAGTATATATTTCTCGGAGGTACAGGCCAACACGGAAGAACTGTGGCTGACCAAGTTCGCAGATGACTGCAAACTGGGCGCCATAATCGACTCTCCAGCCGACACAAGCATCCTCCAAAAGGGCCTCATAGAAACAGACAACTGGTGCCAGAGCCATGGCCTCAAGCTAAACGCCAAAAAGTGTATAGTCATCCCCTTTGGCAAAAACAAGTGCCCACAAATTACCACATAGGTGGTAATCCATTAAGTACAGAAGAAGTAATTAGGGACCTGGGGACCCAAGTTGATAGCAATCTCTCATTTGACAACCACGTGGCCAAAGTGGTTAGAAAAACATTTTATATAGCCCACCTAATCATGAAGGGATTCACATCTAGATCAGGGAAGTCATCGTGCCTCTTACTCATCCCTCATCAGGCCGATAATTGAGTACAATGTCCCTTTGGGATGTACCTTACCAGACACCTGCAGCAACTGGAAAGACCCCAAAAGTACCTCACCAAGAGGATCAAAGGGCTCAAACAGATGCCATATGCTGCCCGGTTAAAGAAACTCCAGCTCTACTCAGTGGCATACCGCCTGCTCAGAGGCGATCTGTGCCTGGCGTATAAAGCCATGTCCAACCCCGAATTAATGGACATGCTGCACCTCAGAAAATCCAAATCCCATCGAGCTACGTGCTCGAGAGACTTGAACCTCAGCACTGAAATAAATAGGACATGCTGGAGGGACAGATTCATAACCCAGAGGCTCCCTTCACTCTGGAATAAAATCCCAGTCCAGGTTAGGCAGAGTCCCTCATTGACTCTCTTCAAGAGGAATCTTGATGAGTGGATGGGAGATCATAGGTTTACCCCGGGTATCACTTCTGTGTCAGTGTTAGACACAGGCACAGTATACTAACCTCGAAAAAGGGCATAGCAAAATTAATTTAAAATGGGTGGCGAAAGCCAAACACACTCTGGCTAGGCTTATAAATGCCCTAGGGCAGATAGCCTAGTATGAACCTATGAACATGAAGCAATGTTGCGCATTTATTTCACAAATGCAATTGTTAATTATTTTGACTATTATCTCCAATTATGTTTGCAATGGTTTTTGGCATGAGACAAGCGTGAAAAGTGCTCTCAGACTAATCCATCCATCCAGTTAATAAATGGAAATAAGTTGTTTGTCTTTCGGCTTTTCCCGGTTAGGGGTCGCCACAGCAGTACTCCGGTCCGCTAATGATTGGCAGTAGATTCTGATGAACGCCGAGGTGCCAGCTCGACATTCAACCTTCAACGAAGGCACACCCATTTACGCATGTCTTTTGAATGCCCACCCAACCGCGGGGAGGACATGCAGACTCCACACAGAAGGCACTCCCTGCACTGCAGCTGAGAATCGAACAGGAGAACCTCTTGCTGTGAGGCAACAATGCTACCACTGCACCACCGCGGATCTAATAAATGGAAATAAGTACATAAATAAAATATTCTGATCTGGCAGATTCTATGGATCTCATGTAGTCTGAAACTACATTTAACAGGAATAAAGCAGATGCACAAGTTAAAATGGACATTAGTTTTACCATTCCTCTTCCTCTTCTTCTGATGCATCCTCCAATTCTTCTTGTGAATCTTCTGTTGTGGAAGATTCAGCAAATTCTTCACACCTATACTCTGGACTTCTAGCAAATCTTTCATTCATTTCTTCCTCTGCGGTAACCTCTAGTTGTAAGGGTTCATAATCATCATTCCGTGCTGCCCTTTTCTTAGTACTGCACACCTGTAAAGCATTATCCTTTCCCTTTTCTGTGACTCTGTTTACAGCAGGCCTCCCTCTTGTACCTACAAGATAAATAACAACTGATCACTTCTCACAAGGTGGCATTTCTTTAAAATGTTATTTTAGGAAAATAATCCATTGTTTAGTTATTTAGTGCTCAGACTTGGTGTATCTGCCAATACGTTTACTATGCATGACAAGTACTACTTATACTACCCCATTGATCAACTTTAAGCCTGCGTCGGGAAAACACCTACTACTCTAGCCACCTTAATAATCTACCAACAACATTCTTGAGAAAAAAGCATTAGAAATGTTCTTTTCTGATTTGCTTCTAAAAAATCTTCTGAAGAGCCAAATGCAACAAGACACGGTGAAGTAACAGCATACTCAAACAAGATGTAGCTAAAATACAAAATTTATTTGACAACAGTGAAATTAAAGTTCAGATGTATAATATGCAAGTTTGTACAAAAATATAATCAGGTTGAGAACCCTGAACAAATGTGACATGCATCAATATATGAAAGAGTGCTGTCAAGGTAGTCTCACAATCAGAAAACTATCTGACGTTATTAAATGTGCTTAAGCACTTAGCACATTCACACTATTAAGGCAAAGCAAAACAAAAAATAAAGAAACTAAACAATTATGTGAAAAGCAGTAAATATCAATGTTAAATCATCAGATACACCCAAGACAAAAACAAGGCTTTTTAAAGCAATGCTTAAAACAGGGTCAGAATGGAAAATTCCCAGTACTCCTATGGTGGTGGTTTCCAAAGTTGCAGACTTTTGTAAACATATAAGCAAAGACCAGATAATTCTAGCTGTGGCATAGCAACTTCCAACAATGACTAACTTTAATCCTTTCTTTGAAAAATCAGGGTGGCAGAGCATGTGGGGAACTACAGAAGCAGTCAACTCTTTCAGGTAATGACACAGGTAATTTAAAGAAAAGAAAACCAACACTAAGATCATGAATATAATTTGGCACCAGATAAAAATTCAGGGCAGTCCATGGAGCATGGCAGTAATACGTTGGTAATAAGTACCATAGGTAACTATGCTGAGGAGTTCTGCAGTAGATACAGTCACTCAATTTTATGAAGCCCCGTAAGGGCAAGGTGCTAGTCAATGTGGGAAGACAATGGGCATGGAATACCTACTGGAGTTTTTTTGGGAGGTTATCAAGTGCTTTACTCCAAGCAATATTCCTCAGATAGAAAAGTGACTAGACAACAGACACCTTGGTCCCCACATGTCAGTCAATCATGCAGGATAAGACTTAAGATTTCACACTTACTAACTGCAATTTGTTTTTGCCATCACAGAAAATAAAAAGTGGCAGTCTGGAACAGTAGCATAACCTGTCATGATCTCGGTCTTATCTGTGCTGAATTTCAACAGATTATGAGCTGTCCACTAATGTATATATATATATATATATTTTGCAATATATATATATAATCTCTTAATCATTTGTTCAGAAAAAGATACAGCTGTATAGCACCAGTGGTAACTAAAGTCCCTCATTCTAGTAAGATTACCTGAGACAGCATGAATTCTGTATACAACAGAAGTCCCAAGTCTGAGCCCTTAGAAACTCAACACTAAAGTGCGGGAAGTTCTGAGGCCCTATAGCAATGTGAGAAAGTGTTCAGAAGGGTGTAACTGCTTTAGGGCAGCAAAAGGACAACAGCAAAACTGAAAATGTTCAATCAGGATACTCTGGTCAACAGTATCAAACAATGCAGAGAGATCAAGACAGACAAGTGCATACTAACAATTTATATCTCTTTAACTATGCAGTGTTAAGTGCAAAACTTGAACCGATAAGGAGCCATGTGCCAGTTAACTGTTAATTATGCTAGAAGCAGACTAATTTCTTCAGAACCTTACCAAAAAGAGGAAAGTCAAAGATTGGACAGAAATTACTCACACAGTTAGAGACTGGAACTTTTCATTAAGAATGCAATAATTAAAATTCTCTTTAAAACAGATGGTAAATAACATACCTCAAAACAAACTCCAAAGCATGATAAATAACTGAGCCACATACGTTGAGGCAGGCTTTTACTAATCTCTAAAAACAGTGGCCTAGCTTGCATGTTGCCCAGTCCATACTTGAGACTGGAGAAATAAACCAGTTATCAGGAAGAAGAAACTCTGTCCAAAACATTTTCCCAGTCCAAGTCAAGCTCACTATCCATTCAAGTTCTAGGAAATAAGGTTGACCTAATAATGGTTATCTGCTAACTCAAAAGAGTAGCTAGCTCACAGTGGCAAGAGGTCTACAGACAAGGACTAGCTGAAAAAGCATGTTTTCATTCTCCAGCTCAAAATACTGGAGAGTTAAAAACAGATGGCTCACCTACAATACCTGGGGGAAAAAAAGTGCTGCGAGTTTGACAAGTACAATAAATGACGAAACTGCAGAAAAAGGACTTGGCTAAAAAGAGTTATTAATATAAAAACTAACAGCAGACTTGACATTGCATGGAAAAAATTGCCAAGAGCTTGCAGCAGGTGAACCCTGGCAGAGACCATGATGTAGGATTGGCATCCAGATTCTATGAGAAAATCGACAAAATAAATACTGAAATAAATAAAAAAAAAGTTATGTACTCACTATAACATTCCATCTGTGTTGTTGCCTCTCATTTGCTCTCCAACCTATGGGTTTCAGATATGAGCACTGGGTCTGACTTAGTGACATACCAAAGCTGTAGGCTCCAACATTTGAGCTCCTCTCCTACCCATGATGCTCCTCTCCTCAAAATCCCTCGGACTGAGTTTGCTGCAGCATAGCATATCACATAATCATGATACAAATAAACAGGAAAAATTACCTAGAGATAAAAGAATAAGTTATGTGGGGATACTTCAGGAGCTCAAAGATAGAAGAGAAGTATCTGTCCAAAATTTTCTGTTATGTCCTTTAAAAGGCAGGGGGATGGAGGGAGGGAAGGTTGAAGAGCAAATGCGAGGCAACAACACAGATGGAATGTTACGGTAAGTATGTAACTTCTTTATCTGATGTTGTTGCCTTCATCTGCTCTTCAAACTATGGGACAGAGTCCCCAGCTACAGAAAGAACTTGGGCGACCCTCAAGGAAGGATATTTCGGAGCATAGCAAAACCAAAGGATGTCCTGTTCCTAGAAATACTGCACAGTTTATAATGGGAAATAAAGGTATGATGATTTGACCAAGTAGCAGCACACATTTCATCAATGGGAAGTTTTAATCAGACGGCTGAAGAGGTAGAAATAGATCTAACAGAATGGGCCTTAATGTGGCAAGGTAAGGGGTTGCCCTTAGTACAATAAGCAAGTTTAATACAACTAGTTATCCAATGAAATAAAAACCCCAGTTTAGGGGAAAAGTGCTCAATGCAGTGTTTTTGCTGTATGGTTACAAATAAAGAGGATTTTGTATGAACTAGTGGTCGCCGCTAGTTGTGTTGTTCGAAAAAAAATACTAGTGTCAACGTTTCCAGGTTGCTGACAGTGTTTGGTCATAGGATTTTTTAGTTGTCCAATGAGCTAGGGTAACCTTGGAAACTGGTTTATCCAACTTGGATTTGGAAAAAGATACTAAGAGTTGGTCAGATTTCCTAAATGTTTTGGTTCTATCTAAGTAGAAGCAGAGATGTCTATGTACATCCAACATATGAAGCAGGTACTCTCCCTTGTTTTGAAATTTAAGGAAGAAAATAGAAATTATGTACTAACCATAACGTTCCACCTGAGTTTTTGCTTTTCATTTGTCTTCAACCTGTGGGACTTGGATTTGGCACGAATCCGGCTTGGCCTTATACTCCAGCATCAGATCTGAAATCCAAGCTCCTCCCCAACCCATAATGCCCTACTATCCCTCCTCCCCGCAGATCAAGTTTGATGAAGAACAGCACGAACCCCTAACAGTATAAAAAACATTCCTACCTTGACCAAAAAGGGCACTGGCACAGAAAGACTCCACTCCAGCCAAGAAGACACCTATAGCTGCCTCTGTCCAGTCCACTACACAGCCAAAAAGGGCAGGGGGAAGGAGGGAGGGACGGTTGAAGACAAATGAAAAGCAACAACTCAGATGGAACATTATGGTAAGTACATAACTTCATCTAAAGCTGTTGTTTTCATTTAATCTTCAACCTGTGGGACAGAGTCCCTAGCTACAATAGCCTTGGGAGACCTTCACTGAAGGATGTTACAGAGTACAGCTGAGCCAAAAGATGCCCTGCTCCTGGAAAGAATATCCAGATTGTAATGGGAAATAAATGTATGTGAAGAGGACCAGGTAGCAGAACAGTTATCATCAATAGGAACCCTGGACCAAAAAGCCGCAGAAGTAGATACTGATCTGATAGAATGCGCCCGAACAGGACCCAGTGGAGACAAACCTTTGGAACAATTGGCCAAAGAAATACACCTAGAAATTCAATGAGCAAGAGTAACCATAGACACAGGCTTTCCCAGAAGTGGCTTAGAGAAAGACACAAAAAGCTGATCTGACTTTCTTTTGGTTATATGCAAAAAGAAATGCAGCTGCCTGTGAATGTCAAGTGTAATTTGTATTCCCCTTTGTTCAGGTAATTCGGGAAGAAAACTGGCAAATTAATAGCCTGGTTAATGTTCGCTTCAGAAGCCATCTTTGGTAAGAAGGATGGGGACACTCCGTCTTTATGAAAAATCAAATAAGTGAGCTTGATAGATAATGCCTGTAAGTTCAGAAACCCTCTTGGCTGAGGTTCATAGGTTGGTACTAGGCTATCGGCCCTAGGGCCTATACAAGCCAATTCCATGGCTATTTAGTTTCATAGTATTTACTTCCCTGGACCCTTGTCTGGCAGGGCGACTGACGTGATCCCCGGGGTGAATTTCCTATCTCCCATCCAATTATCAAGTTTCCTTTTGAAGAGGACCAAAGAGGCTCTCTGCTTGACGTGCATGGGCCATCTATGCCAGAGTCTGGGGAGTCTCTGGGTCAGGAACCTATCCCTCCAGCAAGTTTTGTTCATTGTGATGACAAGGTTTAGATCCCTGGAATGTGTCTCTCTGTGAGATTGGGATTTCTTTAAGTGTAGCATGTCCAACAGCTCTGGGTTTGCCATGGCCTTGTATGTTAAGCAGGGATCACCTCTGAGTAGACAATATGTGACAGAATATAGGTGGAGTTTTTTTTAGATGGTCAGCATAGGACATCTGCTTTAGGCCTGTAATTCTTTTAGTGAGGTATTTCTACAGCCTTTCATTGTTGCAGATGTCTTGACAAGTACATACCAAACGGGGCATTGTATTCTATAATGGGTCTAATGAGGGATGAGTACAATGGGACAATGACCTCTTTTTCTGGATGAAAAGTCCTTAGTGATGAGGTGTGCCACATAGAAGGATTTCCTGACTGTTATGGTGATGTGGTTATCGAAGGTGAGACCACTGTCCACCTGTGTCCCTAAGTCTCTTATCACACTTTCAGTGTTTAGTGTATTGCCACCTATGTGGTAATTCACAGGTATATGTTTTTCCCAAAGGGGATAATTAGAAGTTATGTACTCACCATAACGTTCCATCTGAGTAGGTGTATTCATTTGTCTGCAACCTGTGGGTTATGGATCCGATATCGGATCCGAACCGGCATGGTTTACCAGCTATGGATCCGAGCTCTCAGCTCCTCCCCTCACCCATAATGCCCTGCTCTCCCTACATGACCTCAGATCGAGTTTGCCAACAGCATGAACACCTTGAAAAGGGTAACACATCATATGCAGGAGACTGAAAAGGCCAGGGGGATAGGAGGGCGGGATGGTTGCAGACAAATGAATACACCTACTCAGATGGAACGTTATGGTGAGTACATAACTTCTAAATCTGAAGTAGGAGATTCATTTGTCTGCAACCTGTGGGACAGAGTCCCCAGCTACCTGAATCTTGGGCGGCCATCATGGAAGGATATTCCAGAGCACCGCAGAGCCAAAGGATGCTCTACCCCTAGATGTAAGATCCAACTTGTAGTGGGAAATAAAAGTATGAGATGAAGCCCAAGTGGCTGCTGCACAAATATCATCTAGAGGAATCCTAGCCTTAAAGGCGGCCGAGGTAGAGACTGACCGGGTTGAATGGGCATGTACACCCTCCGGTGCGGGCCTTCCAGAAGCTTGATAAGCCAATAAGATACATTGTGAAATCCAGCGAGATAATGAGACTTTAGAAATTGGCTTGCCCAAATTAAATTTAGCAAAGGAAATGAACAACTGGTCGGATTGCCTATGACCAGCCGTCCTGTTTAGATAAAATCTAAGTTGCCTGTGAACATCTAAGGAATGAAGCTTATATTCACCCTTGTTTTGATATTTAGGAAAGAAAACAGGGAGGTTAATGGATTGATTAATGTTAGCTTCAGAAGCTACCTTAGGAAGAAAGGACGGGTTGGTCCTGAGGTAAACATGGTCCGGATGAAAGACCAAGTAAGGAGGTTTAGCTGATAATGCTTGAAGCTCTGAGACTCTCTTGGCCGAGGTAATGGCTACTAAAAAGGCGGTCTTGAAAGATAAGAATTTCAGATCTACCGTAGCCGCCGGTTCGAAGGGGGGGGGGGCGGTCAAGGCCTGGAGGACTAAGGAAAGGTCCCAAGGAGGAACCGCTTGCTTTACAGGGGGCCTGAGAAGGAAAGTACCTTTAGGAAAATCTTACACAATTTGGCAGACATCAGGGGACTGGAGTCATGACCAATATGATAATGAGAAATTGCCGCAAGTTGTACTTTGACCGTGGAACTGCTGGCCCCATCATTAAAAAGAGTGGTTAAGAAGTCAAGCACCAAAGGGAGAGGAACTGTGAAGGGTTTTAGGCCTTGCCGCTCCGCCCACAAGGAGAACCGTTTCCACTTACTACGGTAGACTTTCCTAGTGGATGGCTTATGAGCTGCCACCAGGATGGCCTTAACAGGGGACGAAATACCGGGAGTCCTGATCAGGAGTGGAACTGGAGCAGCCAAGCGGTCAGCTTCAGGTTGTCCAGGTTCGGTGGAGATAAGCGGGATGGATGAGATATCAGATCCGGAATGGGATCTAGAATCCAAGAGGATTCACTGAGTGAGACCTTAGGAAAGGGAACCAGATCTGTCGAGGCCAAAATGGAGCAATGAGAATCATTCTGCACCCCAACCGAGAGGCTTTCTGAAGAACTTGGAGCATCAGAGGCAAGGGGGGATAAGCATAAAGAAGACCGGGTGGCCAAGCATGCACCAGAGCGTCTCTTGGGGCACCTCCGGGAGGAGGTATTAGAGCGAAAAAACTGTTGCACTTGGTGTTTGAGGGAGACGCAAAAAGATCGCAACAAGGAGTTCCCCACTGTGCGAAGATGTGTTCCGCTACCTGAGTATTGAGAGACCACTCGTAAGGGGTGAGAATGGTGCGACTGAGTTTGTCCGCCAGGATGTTGGACCGACCCGGAATATGCGTTGCTATGAGAAAGCGGTTGGTGGAGATTGCCCATTCCCACACTCTCATGGCTTCTCGACAAAGGGGGTAAGACCTGGTTCCTCCTTGTTTGTTGATATACCAGACAACAGACATGTTGTCCGATTGAATCACAATTGTTCCCAAGGGAAGAAAGGCCTGAAGTGCTAGCAACGCTAAGAGCACTGCTCTCATCTCTAGAACATTGATATGCAGTGAGGTCTCTGAATCGTTCCACGTGCCTTGGACCGTCCGGCCTGCAAAATGCCCCCCCACCCGAGGCGGGAGGCGTCCGTGGTCACCGTGGCGAGAGGGGGAGAGGCACAAAAGGGGCGGCCTCCGTGGAGATCTGGAGAGTGTAGCCACCACAGGAGGGACCGCTTGCAAGCCTTGCTGATTGCAATGGGATGATGCATAGGAAGAGCAAGATACGACCACTGAACTAGGAGTGTCCATTGAAGGATGCGCATATTGAACCTGGCGAGAGGAAGAAGCGATATCGCTGCCGCCATGGACCCTAGGGCCCTCAGGACCAACTCCGCCGGAACTGAGCTTGAGTGGAGAATGGCCCGCACCTGGAGCTGTAGGTTTTGAACTCTGTCCGCAGTGAGGAAGGCTCTCAATCTCCTCGTGTCTAACCTGGCACCTATAAAATCTATGAACTGTGTGGGTGCTAGGTTGGATTTTTTTGTGTTTATCGTGATGCCCAGACGAGGAGCAAGATGGAGAAAGGAGTCTCGCGCCAAGAGAAGTAGATGTCTTGTTGGGGTGGTGAGAAGCCAGTCGTCCAGGTAGGGAAAGACCTGCACCCCCTGAAGCCTCAGGTGGGCCGCTACCACTGCTAATACTTTGGTGAACACCCTGGGGGCTGTGGTGAGACCAAAGGGAAGGACCCGGAATTGGTAGTGACTGGCTCCCAGCCGGAAGCGGAGAAACCTCCTGGAGCGCCTGTCCATTAGTATATGGTAGTACACATCCTTGAGGTCTATGGAGCACATCCAGTGGTTTTCTCCCAGAAGGGGAAGAATAGACCGCAATGTAACCATTTGGAATTTCTCCTTGGGAACTGCCAGGTTCAAGAGTGAAAGGTCTAAAATTGGTCTTAGATCCCCCGTCTTTTTTGGCACTAAAAAGAACCTGGAGTAGAACCCTGATCCGATCTGGTCTGGGGGGACGGGCTGGTTGGCTCTTTTCTTTAGCAGATGGCCAATTTCTGCCAAAGCGGCCTCCCACTGACCGGGTGGAACGTTGGGGAGGGACTTCAATTTTGGCATGTGACAAAAAGGGATACGGTATCCTCTGGATATGATCTGGAGGACCCAGCGGTCTGATGCTATGGACTCCCATGCCGCTAGGTGCTCCGAAAAACGTCCCCCGACTGCCTCCAGAGTGGAGCAGCCGGGCAACCCTTCAGGGCTGCTGCGCGGGCCGTTCAGAGAAGGGTTCTCTGGACCCGAAGTTCCTGGGAGCCCCTCTGCCCCTAGGGCGGCGTCCTCCCTGTCCTCCTCTGCCACGGAAGGACTGGTTGTCCGGAGCAGGCTGGGATTGCTGCGACTTCCGGAACCACATCTTCTTCTGACCCTTTTGGTTCTTAGAATAGGGCCTCTGGGGTACAGAGAAGCAGATTCCGACGGCAGACAGCGTCTTCCCGTCCTTCTTGCTCTGGGTCAAAGTGTCACGAACAGTTTTGCCAAAGAGGGCAGAACCATCGAAGGGGGCGTTCGCAAATGACACCTTGAAGGGCTCCGTGAAATCGCAATGACGGAGCCAGGCCTGACGTCTGGTAACTAGGCCTGCCCCTGCGGCTCTAGCGGCACCTTCCGTAGCATGGGACAGTAGCCGCATAGAGGTATTAGTGACAGACCTGAGAGTGGCCATACGGGTGGAGTGCAGCACTTTGTCCTCCTCCGACATGGACTCTGGGGGGGATGCAGCGTATTCTTTTATAAGATCGCGCTGCATCCTAATCACATGTGCCAGGTAGTTCAGCGCCCTCACTGAGAAGGTCGCTGAACTAAACATCCGCTTCCCCAAGCGGTCCATCATCCGAGACTCCTTGCTCGGGGGATGGACTGAGGGACTCTCCTGAGCAAGTTCCCTCTTGGTGGCAGCCGCCATCAACATGGCATCTACCGGAGGCCCCTTACTCCAATGGGCACGGTCAGCCGGGGGACTGAGAATACGGTCGGGCCTTTTTGGGATTGGCTCCACGGTGTCCGGTTCCTTCCACGCCCTGGTGGTAATGAGGTCCACCAGGAGGTCGGCAGGAGGGGACACCCAAGAGGTAGACAGGCCCGCTTCAAATGCCTCCAAGAACACGGACTCGTCCGAGGAAGACTTGGGGGCAGACCACCACCCCCTTATGCAGAGCATTTCCATGATGTCTCCAAATGAGACATCCTCAGGGGGTGATCTTGGGGAGCCTTCCCCTTCCTCCAAGTCCGTGTCTTCTGTGAGAGACTCGGGGGAGTCAATGTGCCTCCTTTTGCATGTATGTTTGCGGGGAACATCCTCCGGGGCTGTCAGAGGACTCCTCGCAAACAGTGACCTGTTCCAAGGGAACAGCTTGGGGCAAGGCGGGCTGTCCCAAGGGCCGGATGGTGGAAGCCTGACCCAGTACAGATGGAGCGGGGCGGGCGAAGCAAGTGCCGGGGGTCCGGAGACCCTCAACAGGGCCCTCTCCACTACATCAAACGCCGAAGGGGAGCCGACCTCGACCAAAGGATCCGACAATCGGCTCCCCCTCGGATCCGAGGAGTGGATCGGAGCCGGCGCCAAAGCGCTCGGATCCGAAGGGACAGTGCGCTCCGACACAGACGGCGCCGAAGGAGCACTGATCCCCCCGGATCTGAAGCTCGGATCCAGGCTCCGAGAGGTCGGATCCGAAGCACTCGAGGGCAGGGTCGGATCCGAAGTACCAAGTACTATCGGCGCCGACCCACCCCTGGCTCCGAAGCTGCTCGGCTCCAACTGCTCCGAACCCGGGTAGCGGGTCGGAGAAGGAGCAATTGGTTTAAAGAAAGGGGTCGAGCTTCCCCCCAGAAGGGGGGGAGGCAAGAGCACTCCCATCTGCATCTGGGCCTGGATGAACCTTCTCATCATCCGGTCCAGATCTGCGTCTGACAAGCTATAGGTCGATCTCGACGAGGCTACCGAGGTAGGCCTTGAGTGCCTCCTGGATAGCCTCGACGGAGATCAGGTCTCCACCTCCTCAGGTCCCGGTGAAAAGCACACGGGTGACCGGAGCCGAGGAGGGGGAGAACCAGCAGACAAGGAAGCCGGAGGAGAAGCCCGCTTGGCAGGCGGGGCCGAAACAGAGGTCTCGGCCCGCCGCTTATGGTGCTTCTCCCTCCGGTCCTTCCTTCTAGCTTCCCTCTCCTCCAAACCACTACAGGGAGGTTGAGTCCCAGGAGGAGGAGGGGGAACCGGAGAGGGGGTAACTGTCGGAACGGCTCCCCCCGAAGGAGCGGAGGCCAGAGCCAAATCCGGGGGCAAAAGTCCCGCCAGGACAAGCTTGGACCTCCGCTCCTTCAATGCCCTGGGGTTGAACCCTGCACAAATGGAACATCCAGAAGTGAGGTGTTCAACCCCAAGGCATCGAACGCACTGGGTGTGGCCATCAGCAGGGGAAAGCTTATGGCCACACTCGGAGCACTTAGAGAAAACAGCTTTGGGTTGTTCTGACATCCCCAAAAACTAAAAAGTTACTTAAACTAAAGGTAGAAAAGTAAAGTAACTAAACACACACAACAGGCCCAAACACACACTACCCTACCAGCGAGGGGAGGGAAACTAAGTAAAAATAATATTAAACACTAAACAAGTATAACTATGTAAAAGGGAAACCTAAACTTTCACTCAACTTTCACAAAAAAAATTTAAATTTTACTAGTATAAAACTTGAAAAATTCACTTAGCTGAAGAGCTCAAGAACACTAATCTGGGCACCAGCGCGGCAAACTAGATCTGGGGTCATGTAGGGAGAGCAGGGCATTATGGGTGAGGGGAGGAGCTGAGAGCTCGGATCCATAGCTGGTAAACCATGCCGGTTCGGATCCGATATCGGATCCATAACCCACAGGTTGCAGACAAATGAATCTCCTACTTCAAATCTATACATTCCTTGGGATTGAACTTGAGCGCATGGCTCTGGCACCAAGCATCTGTTTCTGTAAGGCCCTTTTGTAGAATATCCACATCATTTGGGGATTCAATAATGGCTCCCAGTTTGCAGTCATCTGCGAACTTTGTTAGCCAGAGTCCCTTAGTGTTGGCCTGTACTTCAGAGAAGTAGATGCCAAACAAGAGCGGTCCCAAGACTGAACCCTGAAGTATTCCACTTGTCACGTGTCTGGAGCTGGATTTGGACTCTACTACTTTTACAGTGTGGCTTCTGTCAGTAAGCCAGTTGGCAACCCATCGAGTGATGTACGGATTAATGCCCAGCTTAGTAAGTTTATCTATGATTCCAGAGTGGGGGATGGTGTCAAAGGCCTTGGCAAGGTCCAGATAGGCTGTATGGACCACCTTACCCTTGTCCACGGCTCTGGAGACTGATTTGAAGAAGTCAATCAGGTTCAGTAGACAAGATCGGCCCTTCATGAACCCAAACTGCGTGGGGTCCAGTGTTTGAAGGTTGCCAGTGTTTTGTTTATAAGTTCCATGATAATACGTTCCATGACCTTGCAGATCAGGCTCATCAGACTGATGGGGTGGCAGTTCGCAAGGAATTGGGTAACTGTAGCTGTGCGCCACTCAGTGGGCATGAAGCCTGAGGTGAGGCTATGATTAAACATGACACTTAGGTGAGGTACCAGTTCATTTTATAAGTTCATGTAATACACAGCCTGGGATGTCATCTGGTCCCATGGATGCTGTATTCTTAGCTTTGGAGAGTGCATTTTTTACCTGTGTGGCCATTACTGGAATTTGGTAATCTTTTGGTATTGAGATGGGCCCTTTAGGGGGTGAGAGGGGGGTGAAGTTTGCACTGAATCGATCTGCCAGGATATGGGCAATATCCTTCAGATCAGTATATTTAATGCCATTCTGTTGTAGCTCAGAGCAGATTTGAGCATTGCCATTTAGATTCTTGACATAGCTAAAGAATGCCTTATGGTTGCCTTTGGAATCTTTGGCAATTTTATTTTTGTAACTAGCTTTGGAGGATTTCATGAGGGATCTCAGCTTCTTACTGAGACTGGTAAGGGAGTTTTTTTGCATCCTGGAATTTTCCTCTTTTCTGCAACAGTTTCTTCCTTTTGTTGTAAAGTTTGTTTATGGCAAGGGACCAGCAGATTGACTTCCTTTTTTGGAGGAGAGAGTCTTGCTTCTATTGGGGATGGCACGATTCATGCATGAGTGGATGTGCTCGTACAGTGCCTTAGTGTAGGATTCAGCAGTCAGACTTTCAGTTCCCATCTGCATGAGTGTCATGAATTTTGTCACTTCTGACTAGAATAGCATGAAGTTGGCTTTGGAGAAGTTTTTTATGGAGGTTTCCTTACTCGGGGGTGGGATGTGGATGTCAAGGGTGATTAGCTTGATTAGCTTATGGTCAGACCTGACGAATGAGGGGGTGACCATAGGTGTGGAGCATCGATTTCCCATGTTGGTAATGACCAAGTCTAGGATATTGGAGGCCCTGGTGGGACTAAGGATTAGCTGATCCAGGGCACTGGAATTTATGAATTCCAAGAACCATTGGGCAAAGGTGTTAGTACACGAGTAGTTTTCCCAGTTAATGGCAGGGTAGTTGAAATCACCCAGTATCAGGGTGTTTGGTTGAATCCTAATATTTTCCAGTATGTTTAGAAAGGTGTAATGAGAATCTTGGGGCATGGTGGGGGATCTGTAGCAAGCTACAATTTGGATTGCAGTCCTACCTAGTGTTAGTTGCACCTGGAGAATTTCAGACTCATTGTGTTGGGCAACTAGTGAATATCTTTGGTGAATATGGACACTCCTCCAACTTTAATGTTTTGGTCCTGGTTTGGTGGCCAAAAAGTCTGGTAAGAGTTGTAGCTTGGTATTGCAAGGGTGCTCTCTGGAGCCTTGAACCAGATCTCAGTTACTGCACAGATACTGACGTTCTCCATTTTTAGGAGTGCCTCGAGAGAGTGCATTTTGAGGTTTAGACTTCTAGCACTGTGTAGCATTACCATCAGATTTTGCATGCTAGTACCCGTTACGGTGGTGGTTTTGTTCTTTGAACTTAGCCTAAAAAAGGCACTACAGGGGTGGCAAGAGCCTTAGCCAGTAACCTGAATCCCAGGGGCAACAGGTGCAGACCATCTCTGGCAAAGCATCGTGGTCTGTCGATCATGTCATCCCAAGCAAACAGATACTGGATCCCCTTTGAATGACACCAGAAGTTTAGCCAATTGTTGAAGTCAATCATTTTGTCCTTACACTGTGGTATCATTCCGGAAGAAGGCAGGATGCTACTCATGGCTAGGGTCATACCTGCCTGGGCCACATGATCCAAGAGCTCTTCCACATGTGTCTTTTCATGTAATCCAGGGAAATAAGTCTCAGTTCATTCACTCCAACATGGACAATGACAGAGTCATAATTGTACTTGTCATGGAGTAACTCGAGTGTATGCCATATGTGGCAGATCCTGGCACCATACAGGAAGCTGACTGTAATTTTCTCCTTGTTCAGCCTGGTGAGAGTGGGACATCAGTGTGCCTGACTACAGAGTCACCTATGACTAAAGTGTTGGGTACATTGTTTTGCTTTATGGACTGTTGTTGGGTGGCACACTGGTGTTGTGAGCTATGTGACACTTCGGTTGTGATTGGTGTTTGTTTGCGTTTCAGCTTCGCTGGTCCTTGTTGCTTGAGCAGGTTAATGTTAAGGGCCTCCACATATGTGGGTTTAGTGCTGCTTGAGGTGTAGTGCGGGTGCTAACCTTCTCCTCTTGACTGTCTAGTACAATCTTGGGTGGAGAGAGCTTTGCTTCCAGTTTGGCTACGTAAGTGCATCTCTCGCAGGTTGTAGTGTGGGTGGTAGGAGGGGAGGGTTGTCTGTGTACATGAGGCAACTGCTGCATTGCCCCAGTATGCCCAGATTAACTGGTAATTACCTTCACATGTAATAGCCAACAAGAAATCAGTCTCCCAAGATAAGTCAACAGCGGCAACTGGTTCGAACGGTGGTGAAACCAAGGCATGTAAAGTCAGAGTTAGATCTCAAGGAGGTGTGGGGGTCCTTGACAGGAGGCCAAAGAAGAAAAGTACCCTTCAAAAAGGCCTTGCAAAGCTTAGACGAAACCATGGAAGCCGAATTCTCACCCACATGAAAATTAGAAATCACCGCCACATGAACTTTAGCAGTAGAAAAAATAGCTGCATTATGAAAAATATGAGTTAGAAAATCCAAAATGGTCCGATCTGGAGCTGCAAATGGATCCAGGTCATGCTGAGAAGCCCAGATAAAAAAAAAATTTTCCATTTGCTGGAATAGGTCTTCCTAGTGGAAGCCTTATGAGCCACCATCAAGAAGAGATCGCAGCAAGGATGGCTCCACATTTGGAAGATCACGTCGGCTACTGACGGATTTAGAGACCACTCGTAAGGTATCAAAATAGTTCTGCTAAGCCTGTCCATGAGAATGTTGGACTTCCCCAGAATGTACATTGCCACCAGAAAATATTTGGAAGAGATCGCCCACTCCCATAATCTCATGGCCTTGCGGCAAAGGAGATAAGATCTGGCTCCCCCCGTTTGTTGATATACCAGACTACTGATATGTTGTCCGTTTGGATGGCAATTGTCCCAGAAGGAAGAAAGGCTAGGAGAGCTTGCAATGCCAAACGCACCACCCTAATCTCCACGATACTGCTAGGAAGACTGGTCTCCGTGAGGACCACGTGCCTTGGACTGTCTCTCCCATGCAAATCCCCACCAGCACCCAAGTAGGGAGGCATCCATGGTCACTGTGATCGAGGGGGAAGGAAAAACAAATGGGCATCCAGAAGAAGGTCCAGGGACTGAAGCCACTACCACAGACAGTCCTGACAAACTCAGGACAGCCGGACATGATACGACAGTGGGAGATAGAGAAGGGACCACTGAACTGCTAAGGTCAATTGAAGAATCCTCATGTGAAGGCTTGCGGTTGGTAGAAGGGTGATCATGGTTGCCATGGACCACAATGCCCAAAAAGTCATATTCGCAGGGGGAAGATGGGTCTGAAGAATAGTCTTCACGTGATACTGAAGTGATAATAACCTGTCTGGAGGCAAAAACACCCTGCCCTGTATTGTATCCAGCCGAGCACCTATAAAGTTCAACACCTGAACCGGTACCAAGACTGACTTGGCTAGATTGATCATGATGCTCAGGGAAGGGGCTAGGAGGACAAGACAATCCCTGACTTGAATCAGTCAATGCCTGGAGGGAGTGGAAAGGAGTATGGGCATCCAGGTAGGGAAAAACCTGAAACCCCTGCAGCTGCAGGTGAGCTGCCACTACCATCATCAGTTTGGTAAACACACGGGGGGCAGTGGTTGAGTCCAAAGGGGGGCACTCTGAACTGAAAATGATTGGCTCCCAGCCAAAAGTGGAGGAACTGTCTGGAGCATCTGTTCATCTTCACATGATAGTACGCATCCTGAAGGTCCAACTAGCACATCCAGTCATTCATCTGCAGAAAGGTCAGAATGGACTGTAGGGTGACCATCCGAAACTTTGTCTTGGCAACAGACAGGTTCAGGGTAGAAAAAGAACCTGGAATAAATGCCTAATCTGGACTGGTCTGTGGGGGATGGGGTGGATGACTCATTTTTTGAGCAGCCTGGCAATTTCTACAGCTGCCTCCTCCCAATGACTGGGTGGAATGTCTGGGAGGTGTTTCCTTGGAGAGGGAGGATGAAGAAAGGGGATGAAGTAACGTCTGGATATGATTTGCAGCACACAATGATCATTCGTGATGGACTGCCAGGCTGCTGGGTGCAGAGGTGGATGCCTTCCAACTGCCTCCAGAGAAGAGCAGCTGGGCACTCTCTCAGGATTGCTGAAAGGGTCTATCCAAAAATGAATCTAGAGACTCCTGGTTTTTCGGACCCCCTCTGCCATGAGGGTGGCGTCTGTCATTTCCCCCTCTGCCCCTGGGGGATGACTGACCGTGAGCACTCTGGGAAAAATCCTGAGACTTCCAAAACCACATCTTCTTGATCCTTGAAAAGGATCTTTGTGGAGTAGATAGGTGGATCCCGATTGCAGACAAAAAACCTTCTTCTCATCTGCCAATATGGACCACGAGGCAGACTGAGCGACCTCCTTAACCAGTTCCCTCTGCAGTCTGATAACATGGGCCAAATAATTCAGTGGATGTAGGCCGAAGGTGGTTGAAGCATAAGCCCACTTCCCAAAGCGGTCCATCGCCCCTGACTGACTGTCTGGGGGATGGACAGAGGAAGCTCTCCTGGGCCAGCTCCTGCTTGGTGGCCACTGCAACCACCATGGCATAGACTGGGGAACACTTTGACCAATGGAGCTAGTCTGAAGTAGCATGGAGGACCTTGTCTGAGCCCGGTTACTTTCATGCCCTACTAGAAATCAGATCCACCAAGGGATCTGTTGGGGGGGTGGGGGGGGCACCCAAGAAGTAGAAGGTCCTGTGCCACATGCTTCCAGGAGTCTACAGACTCATGGGGGTTGGGCTTGAAGGTAGACCACCCACCTCTCTGGTGTAGGATTTCCATGATGTCCCCAAAGGAGACATTATTAGGGGGTGACCAAGGGGAACCCTCCCCTTCATCCAAGTCTGTATCATCAGTGAGAGTTTCTGGTGGGAAATCTAAGTGCCTCTTTTTACACGTGTGCTTCTGAGGAGCCTCCTCAGTGGGAAACTCCTGGGAGGACTCGGAAGCTTCAGGGGATTCCTGAAGAGGAACCTCCTGGGGCGGTCTGGCAGCAGGCTGTCCCTGAGGGGGAAGACAGAAGACTTTGGTCCAGAAGCAAAAGGAACCAGGGCAGAATCTGAGGATGAAAGTGTCAAGGCTGTCAAAGGCACCGAGAGGACCCTCTCTACCACCTTGAATGCCGAAGGTGAGCAGGCACCAGAAGGCAGCTCAGTCAGAGCAGAAACCATTGGCATCGGAGCCTGTCAGGCTGCTGCCCCAGGTGGTGAGGGAAGAGTCTGAGCCAAGCTTCTCAGGGCCGAATCCCTGAGGGGGAAGGGACAACTCCAAAAGCCTAGCAGTCGACACCAGCCCCTTGGAGCAGATGCTGGAACTACTGCTCCAAATGTCAGTCTGCTCCGACGACACTGAAGTCGAACCCCTGAAGGTAACTGTTAGTGTGGCGGTACCAGAGATGATCAGCATCGTCACCTGAACTCTCGGAACACTCATACCCAAAGACTCCAAAGCCAAAGGTTGGACT
This sequence comes from Protopterus annectens, assembly GCF_019279795.1. Lineage (NCBI taxonomy): Eukaryota > Metazoa > Chordata > Ceratodontiformes > Protopteridae > Protopterus > Protopterus annectens. Next base: position 1,431,615,203 of record NC_056743.1, on the reverse strand, counting down.
GGAGGAGGAGATATCTGGAGGAAACCAGACTGTCTGCTCATGGCTCCGGAGTGGGCCTGAGGAAATTTATCATCATCGTGTCCACTTTGGCTTCAGACAGGCTCAGAGTGGACTGGACAGAGGAAGCTACTGACCCCAACTGGGAATGGTGCCGAGGGGAGGCAGAGGCAGGAAACATAGCCTGAAAACTCTCCAGCTCGGAAGAAGCAAGGGGGACAAGAGCAGAGGAGAACCCTGGGCTAACTCGGGCCTAGACTTAGCGGAGAGTTTGGACAAAGAAGATTGTTCAGGAGAGCTCTTCCTAGGCCAATCCTGTTCCTTGTGTCTGACCTGCTCTCCATCCATCCCCAGGTTTCTTGACAGGAGTTTGAGCACCAGAAGCAGGGCTGGCAGAAGAAGAGGCCTCAGCAGGTGGAGGAAATAGGCCCTTCAGGATAAGCTTATTCCTCCTCTTGATAAGTGAGTGGGGGTTGAAGCCCGTGCAAATAGAGCAGGAAAAATCAAGATGGGGACCCCCAAACACACCACACACAGTGTGTTGGCATCAGATGGAGGAATCTTATGCACACACACCGTATACTTCTTGAACCCTCAGCTTTGGAGTCTCGGCCATGGAGACAAAAAAAAACTCAGAGACACACACACACACAAACAAACAAATATGAAAGGAAAGAGAGTAAAAAGATAGCAGGAAGACTTTTTATTTTTTTTTTAACTAACTGAAATGCCCAATGCAGAGATAGGAAGGCAGAAGTAGAGAATGGAAGATAAGTCCCAAGAAAAGGACTTGTACATCACTGAAAAAAAAAAAACCTTGGAGGAGTCTGGAACAACTACATCCTGTGCTGTTTGAAATGAGTGGCAAATGAGATCTGAGGGGAGAAGGGACAGCGAGCCATTATGGGTAGGGGAGGAGCTTGTTATTTCAGATCCAATGCTGCAGTATATGGCCGAGCTGGATCAGTGCCAGATCAGAGTCCCACAGGTTGAAGATCAAATGAAAACAACTTCAGATCAGGTAGATTGATGACTTGGTTTATGTTAGCCTAAGAAGCAACCCTAGGCAGGGCTAGTGCGCAAAGTAACTCTCTCCTTGTGAAAAATCAGATATGGGAGCTTGCATGACAAAGCCTGTTACTCAACATTCTCTTGGATAAAGTAATAACCACCAAGAAAATAGTTTTCCAAGTCATAAATTTTAAGTCCACCTTAGATGAAGGTTCAAAGGGGGGGGGGGGGGCTAAATCCTGTAAAACCAAGGTGAGGTCCCAGGAAAAGGCAGGATATTTAATAGGAGGACGTAGGAGAAAAGTACTTTTCAAAAAGGCCTGGCACAGTTTAGATGACGCTAGAGAGAAAGAATTTTCCCCAGTGGGAAAACTGGAAATGGTTACCAGTTGCACTTTCAATGTTGAAAAACTACCTCCATTTCTAAAAAGATATGCCAAGAAGTCCAACACAGCTGAAACTGGAGCAGAAAAAGGATCTAGGGTTGTACTGATGAGCCCAGACTGAGAATCTCTTCACTTACTGTTGTATATAGCTTCCTCATGGACAGTTCGTGCGCTGCAATCAAAATTTTTCTGACTGGGGAAGAAAGCCCAGGAGTTATAGCCATCACTGGAAGAGAAGTACTCAAGCAATTAGTTTCAGGTTTGGAAGATCTGGATGGGAGTGTCTCGAAGTATGGGACAACAGGTCTAGAAAGGCATCCAAGGTGGGCAAACTAGGTGTGACCAAAGGAAGGGGGGCAATGAGTATGACTTGGCACTTCAACCTCTGAGCTTTCTGCAGAGCTTTGGGAATGAACAGAAGAGGATAGGTGTTGAGCAGACTGGGGGCCAAGCATGGACTAGCGCATCTCTTGGTAACTGTCTCAGAAGAGGGATCAGGGCAAAAAGCTCACTGCACTTGGTAATGAAGAGAGATGCAAACCGATTGCAGCAACGTTGACCCCATCTCTGGAAGATCATATTTGCCACTGAAGGCTTGAGAAACCACTCGTGAAACATCAGAATTGTCCTGCTTGTCTGCCAGGATGTTTGATTTTCCCAGAATGTGCATTGCTATGAGAAAGTGGTTGGCAGAGAACTCCCATTGCCACAACCTTATGGCCTTATGATATACGGGGTAAGAGCTGGTTACTCCTTGCTTGTTGATGTACCAGACCACTGACATGTCTGTCTGAATAACAATAGTTCATGTAGGGATAAAGGAATGAAGAGCTTGCAACACAAGAAGCACCGCTCTCATCTCCAGAAAGTTTACATGTGAATTGGTCTCTAAGGAAGACCACATACGCCTTGTGCTGTTTGTCCCACATAATGCCCCCCCCCCCACCTGAGTTGGGACATGTCCATGGTCACAGCGGCCGTGGGGTTAGGCAGGACACATGGGCGGCCCTGAAGATCATCGGATTAGATATACCAAATGAGAGATTGTTTGCAAGCTTGTAAGATCCTGATTAGGAAGTTTAAGGGGTAGTGAAGGAGAGACCATTGTATGGTCAAGGTTCACTGAAGTACTCTCATGTGAAGGCAGGCTAACAGCACCAGAGTGATTGTGGCCACCATGGACTCCAACGTCCTTAGGACAAGACTTGCTGGGGGAAGGAATGTCCATTATCTGTTTGACATGAGCTCTCAGGTTGGCAATCCTGTCTGGAGAAAGAAAGGCTAGAGATCGAGTGGTGTCCAAATGAGCTCTGATGCAATCTATGACTTAAACCAGGTGAAGATGAGACTTTTTTATAATGACAGAAATGCCCAAGGTCGAGGCTAGATGGAATAGGCATTCTCTGGCTTCTAGAATTTGATGCCTGGTGGCAGCAGTTAGGAGCCAATCATCTAGACAGGGAAACACCTGGAATCCTTGCAGTCTCAGGTGAGCTGCTATGACTGCCATGCATTTAGTAAAGACCCTGTGGGCTGTGGGAGACCAAAGGGGAGTGCTCAGAATTGATAGTGACTGGCTCCCAAGCCTGAAGCAGAGATACCTTCTGGAATGCCTGCTCATCTTGATGTGATAGTACGTGTCCTGAAGGTCTATAGAGCACATCCAGTCATCCTTCTGCAAGAAGGGCAGAATGGACTGTATTGTGACCAACTGGAACATTGAGTTGGTGACCAACTGGAACGTTGAGTTGGCAACCAACTTGTTTAGAGTGGTGAGATTCAGAATGGGTCTGAGGTCCCCTGTCTTTTTGGGCACTAAAAAGAAACTGAAGTAAATGCCTGATTCAAATTGGTCTGGTAGGACACTTTGGATCACTATTTTTGAGAGCAGCTTTGAAATCTCTAACACTGCAGCCTCCCGTTGATTGGGTGGAACATCCGGGAGGATTCTGTTTGGTGAGGGTTTTTGGGTAAAGGTTACAGAATAGCCTCTGGATATAATTTTTTAACACCCAATAATATTTTCTGATGGCTTCCCAGGCTGTTGGGTGTAGGGACAAATGTCCCCGACTGTGTCCAGAGTCAAAGTCGGGCAATCCATCATGATCGCTGAATGGATCTGTCCGTCAAGACCCTTGGATCAACGGATCCCCTCTGCCACATGGGCGGCATTTACCATTATAACCATTTTCCCCTCTGCCTCTGGGAGAAAGGTCTCCTTGTGAATCCTGAAAACGACCTTGCGATTTAAGAAACCTTCTTACCTCCACTCTGGTTTCTGGAAAAGGTCTGTTGTGGGGTAGGGAAGCGGATCCTGATGGCAGACAAGTCTTTTCTTCTTTTTCACTTTATTAGGAAACAAACACAAATGAAGAAAAACTAATAAAAACAAAAAAGAGCAATACGGCACACAGGTAGACTTCAAGAAACACAATTTATTTAGTGCTTTCGTCGGTTGTTAACCAAAGACTTAAAATGCACTCCACACCACACAGTACAATTTAAATTGAAAAGCATTAAATCATGTGACTTAATTAATAAAATAATTGTCTAATGGTTGTAAAACTATTAAAAAGGTTGCAACTCAAAAAAGAAGGGACAGCTAGCTTTACTAAAATTAACCTGAATATCCATATTTAAAACACCCTGATGCAGAAGAAACCACAGTAAGAAGAAAGAATATCTTGTTGAGTAATGTGCATCTCTAATCCATTAAAACCCATCAAAAACATGAAGTTATACTTTAAAAATAAATTATCTGTAACTAAACACATTCCAGAAGGTATACATAACTGTGTCTTGCCCTGTGTTCCTCTTTACATATGAAATTCTGCTTTCAATTTTAGATAACTTGCAATAGAGACCATGGCGTTTAACCATGGGGGATGAGTGGCATTGCATTTAAGCTGCCACGTTAATTCCCTATATTTCAAGATATACCTCTAAGGGGCCCCCCTCTCCCCTTATTACAAACGTGTTCCAGGGCACTAAATTTAAAGTGATGGTCAGGAAACTCCACAATGTGCTTGTAAACTGCGTTTTTGACATTTTTCTTTCTTATGTCATATAAATGTTGTTAAACATGTTTATTAAAACTATTAACAGTTTTCCTTATATAAAATTGTTGGCACTGTTGACATATAGCTATACAGATCACACATTTACTAGCAGAATTGAGTTTTTGTCTCAAGAATGTCCTGCCATACCCTTTAATGTAAATACACTCATTCTCTTAAATATAAGGGCATTACATACAATGGCCACATTTCCTCATCCTATCTTTTTTCCTATCAGTGCTGTAGTAGCGTTGTCGCCTCACAGCAAGATGTTGTCCCGATCGATTCTCAGCTAGAGCATCTTCTGTGTGGAGGCATGCGTGAATGGGCATGCCTTTGTGTGTCAGGCTGGTAACTCGGTACGTAAAAATCCACTACCAAACATTAGCGGACCGGAGATCCGCTGTGGCGACCCCTAACTGGGATAAGCCAAAAGACACAACAACAACCTTTTTTCCTATTAGGGGTGTTCGCTTCAAGTAGATTTTTGAAAGATATGTCCTTTTTGTACACAATCAATGGCTTATCCCCTAGTTTACTTTTGTAGTGTCAAACAGAACTCAATTATGGTTAATGATCTCCTTTATTCTCCCATATAATGGATTGAATGTTAAAACCATGGTATTCTGACAGGGTTTTTCTATACTGCCCTCAGTAACTCCCTCTCCTGTACTTCCACCATCATTAACTATCTTCCCTAACAATGGGAAGTACCACCCTTCAGATCTCTTCTTAACTTCATAAAATATGGGATCTGTAAACTGTGTTAGATAACCCCGTTTTTGTAACATATCTTTTTAATGTGTTAATTTCTTCCAAAAACAGTTGGTTATCACTGACCATTCTTGCTAGCCTAACTCCTTGCCCCTTGACCAAGGATCTCTTTTGGTGTGCTGGGTGCCCACTATTAAAGTGTAACAGTGTGTTTGAGTAGGTCGGCTTCCTGTATAATGTGGAGGTAAACTTATGTTTTACCTTGTCTTTACTAATATCTAGGAAATGAATCTTGTCATCATTTGTTTCCATTTTGAATTGTAAAAAAACTGCGTATGTGAATTCAAAAAGTCAAAAAATTCTTGTAGTGCTTCATGTGTGCCTTCCCATAGAATGAGTATATCATCCAAATAGCGCCCATAGAATTTACAATACTTAAATAATTCAGACCTAAACACAATGGACATTTCCCATTCTGCCAGTACAATGTTAGCAAATAAGGGGCCATATGATGCTCCCATAGCCACCCCTGTCTTCTGTTTAAACAGCTGGCCCTCAAAAAGAATAAAGTTGTTTTTAAGTATAAGGTCCATCACCGTTTTATACATTAATATCCTAGAATGCCCAATGTTGGTATGTTTACATAAGAAATCATAGAACATCATGCTGCCTTCATCATGAGGGATGACCACAAATAAACCTTTAACGTCAATTTTGGCCAAAATTAATTGGTCTGTGTATAAGTCATCATGTATTTTTTTAAGACAATCCCAAGAATCTTGTAGAATATGGGGACAATTCTTTAAAACCTCTAAGATTTAAATCAATAAATTTAGCCACAGTAAATGCCTTGGATGCTTTTGCATCTACAATAGGTCTAAGAGGGGGGTTTGTGATTATGGATCTTGGGTATTCCAAATATTGTGGGGGTACAAGGATTATCCTGTTGCATGTAGTTTAACTCAACTAAGGTGATTTGGTTGTCTAATAAAAGATCAGGGAGTATAATATCTATATGCAATGTTAAGTTGATTCATAGATACTTCCTCATAGATATCACTGTACAAATGAGATAACATTTCTTCTATATACACCCCTTGGTCCATTGCAACCAGACCCCCGCCCTTATCAGGCTTCATAAGTCTGATACTTTTGTCACCCATAATACTAGATAATAAATGTTGTTCTCCCTGTGTTAGATTACTTGGATATAAATTGTCTTGTCTTACATAGACTTGTCTAATCTGTGTAGTACAAAGGCTCTCAAAAACTTGTAATATAGGGTGCAGGGGACAGTTGAAAGTACTGGCTTTCCTGAAGATCTCTGTTGGTCCAAACTGAATATCTGTATTGAAGTACAGTCTAAGATTTAATCTCCTATCAAATATCTTGTATTTAAGTAGGGAATTTTCTATTTTTGGTCTTCTTATTGGCACAAAATTTTATCCTTTTTGAAATAATTCTGCCCACTGTTGTGTAAGAATAGTAGTGCTCAGGTTAAAGATTTTAAAATCACCATGTTTATTGGTAAGTATCCTGTTAAAATCATGATTTAAATCAATACGGTCATGGGTACCTACCATCTCAATGCTGCTCCCCTCCCCCCACCCACTGGGGTCTCCCCATCTGTGTATATGAATCCTGATAATTCAAATTGTCCATTCTCTGCATATTGTACTGTCTCCCTCCCTCTGTTGCCTTTGGTTCAACAGGCATTCGGACCTCCTCAAGGATTCCCCTAAAGGGACTCCCTGCTCATTATTGTTAGTATCATCAGCCCCATTTTCTTCTAAAGTGACTATGTTGTCATCATTTTCTTGGTTCTGAACCCTGTTGAAATTGGGAAGGGGGTAGGCTGTGCCTCTCTCATAATCATTACTGTCCCTGTTCATTTTTTTTAACTTCCTTATTTTTTATAGCCAAAATTGATTTATCAGTATTAATAAAAGTTGCTCTATATTCATTAATTTTAGAATTAAAACACAAATCATTATTGATTCTGTCATTTAGCATATCCACTTTAGTTTTGAGAACATTAATTTTCCTTATATTTGTCTCTTACCAAGAGTTCAAGCAATTCACAACCATGTCAAGTGAACATGGTAACAAGTTCTTTATGCAAGCCTGATCCATTAACAAGGCCTGTAGGAAATGTCCATGTCCGTAAGCCCTTTGGCACCTGTTTCCTTTGCAGGCATCTATTCAAATAACTATTTTCGGTCTGAAGCTTTTGTAACTTTAAAACTTCCTGCTCAAAGTTTTTGATCTGCTCATCCAAAGTTCCATAATTAACCCAATTGTTGCAATGGACAAAAAGTCTGCTGTGCCCTCCTGTAACCATTCGGAAAAAGAAAATGGCATACAACTGTCCCCTTGCTGGTTGTTACTAGTGCTCACATTACTGTGCACTCCCCTCTTCCTGCTGTTGAGCCAATAGAATGCCCCGTTTGAATGGTCACTATAGTAACCAGGCTACCCTGCCCAGGAGGAATTGTACAGGTCTATGAGTCCAAAGAAAGTACAGCTGTGTAGCTACCATAAATGTAGATGTTCAAGTGTATTCACTGTTGCAGTCATTACACTTGGGTTATCCTGCTGGCAGGCTACCCGCAGTCGGCCTGAATTCCAAAGTCCTGGTCTGGCGTCGGTTGCTGTCCCCTCTTCCCCGACGTCAGTGCGCCAGGGGTATAAAAGATGCAGCCGAAGCCATTTTCTTCCGTTTTTCTTGCCCCAGATGTCAGGTGCCACCACAATGATAGGCTAAAAATTATGCCAATAAATATGCATGCACTAAAGTAAACATTTCCTTCATCTAACAGCAAATACACCACATAGGTTGTATAGGATAGAGAAGTACAGATAAGTCCCAGCAAAAAAAAGGGGAAGGTGGGTGGGTAACCTGGACTACAACAGTGAATACACTTGAACATCTACATTTATGGTAGGTACACAACTGTACTATGTTCATCGTGTTTCACTGTTGCAGTCATTACACTTGGGTTGAATCCCAAAGCTGAGGTTGGGTGGCTGGATCTAAATAGGATTAGGAGGGGCTATAAGGCCCAGCAGAACTGCAGTGGCAAAACCTGCTCTGGATTTAGAGTAGAGAGGTAAGTCGTAGCGCTTGGTAAAAGTGTGCACTGAACTCCAAGTTGCAGCCTCTAAAATGTCTTTGGTTGGTACTCCTCTGAGGAAGGCTGCTGAAGTGGCTGCTGCTCTGGTTGAATGTGGCCTAATGCCCTTAGGCACTGATTTGCCATGTTGTGCATAAACGAATGCAGTGACCTATCCATTTTGAAATAGTCTGCTTAGAGATAGCTTTTCCTTGTGATCCTGCAGCATATGCCACTAAGAGTTCCTCAGTCTTTCTGAATGCTTTAGTTCTGTCCAAGTAGAAGCGTAGCTGTCTGTGTATGTCCAAAGAATGTAGGAGTCTCTCACCCTTATTCTGTGGGTTTGGATAAAAAGCAGGCAAATGAATGGTTTGGTTAAGGGCCACACTGGACACTACCTTAGGCATAAATGTCGGGTTCGTCCTCAGACAAACCCTGCCTGGATGGAAAATGATAAAAGGTTCCACAGTCATGAGTGCGTGTAACTCTGAGACTCGTCTTGCAAAGGTTATTGCTAGGAGCAGAGCTGTTTTCCATGATAAGAACTTATCTCGGCTGTATTGGCTGGCTCAAATGGTGGCAGTGCGAGTTTTTCCAAGACATAGTTGAGGTCCCATGCAGGTATTGGTGCTCTCCTTGGGGGTCTTATATTTTTGACCCCTCTGAGGTACTGCCTTAGCAATGGATGAGAAAAAATAGGTGGTTCCATATTGTAATGAGCTGAAATGGCAGAGGCATGGATTTTAATTGATGAAAAGGATAGGCCTTTGTCCAGCATCTCAATTAAGTATTGCAAAATCTGAGGAATATTTGATACGAACATGTCAATTCCTTGTGCCTGGTTCCAACCACAGAATCTCTTCCATTTTTTCTGCATAAGATTTTCTGGTACTGGGCCTCCTGGCCTCCAAAATAACACCCATCACTGTTTAGAGAGAGGAGTGTTCTGAATGGCTACATTATCCGCCATGCTGCCATATTTAGGAGCTTTAGGGTCCTGAGTTGGCTGTGCAGGATCTGATTGTTTCGTTGGGTCAGTAAATGAGGAATTAGAGGTAATGTCCAGGCTGGTCTTTGAGACGAGCTCTTTAGGATTGGGTACCAGTGCTGGCGGGGCCAGTTTGGGGCAATCAGAATCATTTTTGGCTTCTCTTGTCTGACCTTTAGGAGTGCCTTGGGGAGGAGAGGCATAGGAGGAAAGGCATAAACTGTTAGGGTTTCCCAGCTGAATGATACAGCATCCACATTCCATGCTTGCTTGTGATAAGTCCTTGCGCAGAATCTCTGTAGTTGGCAGTTGTGGGGGGAGGCAAAAAGATCTATGTCTGGGCATCCCCCATTCCTTTGTTATCATGCTGAAGACTACTGGATCCAGTTGCCACTCGTGGGCTTAATTCGTCTGCCAGAGTATTTATCTTTCCTGGCAGGAATTGTGCTTGCAGGTGTACTTGATAAGTCAATGCTGTGTCCCACAATGTCATGGCTTGTCTGCAGAGGGGGTAGGAATGTGTGCCTCCCCGCCTGTTTATGTACCACATGACTGTAGTATTGTCCGTCCTTATCAGTAGTTGTCCTGGATGAAGTAAATCCTTGAAAGCTGTCAGGGCATTCTGAACAGCTAGCATCTCTTTTTGATTGATATGAAGATGCCTTTGGCTTGTGGGCCATGTGCCCTGAATACATTTTCCTGCCATGTGAGCCCTCCCCAGGGCATAATCCCATGCATCTGTTGTTATTGACCGTCTGGCTGTGAGTTGGTTGAATGGCTGTCACTTGTTGTGGTGACAGGCCTGTGCCCACCATCGAAACTCCTGTTGCAGGCAAGGAAGGAGGGTAATTAATGTTTCCAGGCTGTGGCAATGTTGAGTCCAAACACTTTTTAGATACCATTGTAGTTTCCTCGTATGCAGTCTGGCATATGGAATTACTAGAATGCAGGATGCCATGAATCCCAAAGCCTGCAGGATTTTTCTTGCAGATAACTGGGTCTTTACTGCCAACATTTTGAAGTAAGAAGTCAGTTGCCTTTGTTTGTCTGGTGTGAGATAAGCCATCTGGGCAGTTGTATTTAAACTTGCACCCAGGAATATTATCTCTTGAGAGGATACTAGTTTTGATTTCTTTTCGTTTACTGTGTACCCTAGGCAAATTAATAATCTTTTTACAAACGCCAGATGTTTTAGTAGAGTGTCCTTGTTCTCTGCTTGAATAAGGCAGTCGTCCAAGTAAGGATACATTTGAATTCCTCTTTGTCTGCAAAATGCAATTACTGGTGCCAGGCATTTTGTGAAGACCCTGGGCGCAGTAGATAAGCCAAAGGGCAGTGCAGAGAATTGGTAGTGCATTGAGCCAGCTATGAATGCGAGATATCTTCTGCAAGATTGTCTGATTGGTACATGCAGGTATGCCTCTTTTAGGTCCAAAGTTACAAGCCAAGCCTTCTTGCCCAGCATGGGCAGGAGCTGTTGCAGAGTCAACATTTTGAATTTTGGAACGTCCAGAAAAGTATTTAGAATAGACAGGTCCAGTATTGGTCTCCAGGCTTTGTCCTTTCTGGGTACCAGGAAAAGTCTTGAGTAAAATCCTTGTCCCTGCTCTTGCTGTGGTACTTGCTAAAGGTCCCTCATGTCCATGAGGGATGAAACTTGTTTTTGCACCTCTGCCCATTGATTGTGTGGCAGGTCTGGCATACCTTTTGCCCTTGGCAGGCTGTGAAAGTGGAACCTGTAGCCCTGGGACACTATATTCAAGATCCATTTGTCCTGGGTGATCCTGTGCCAATTCTGAGAAAAAAGCGCTAGTTTTCCCCCCAAGGGGGCTGCCAAAAGATAAGTGCTTGGTACTGGCAGAGGAAAGTCATTGGGACCGTTTCCTGTATGGCTGTGATTTGTCTTCTCTGCTTTTGGAGGTAGAAGCGCCCCACTGTTTAGGCCTATATGAGCCCTGGGGCTGGGGTCTGCCTCTGGGCCGTCTGTACCTGCCTCTTTGTGGCTTGTCTGACACTGGAAAGGACCAGTTCTTTGTAGGCCAGTTCCTGCTAAATCTGGGTGGCTGTACTTGTAAGAAATCATTGACTGTTTGCATAGATTTCGCTTTGTCCTCCATTTTCTTTAACACCTCCTCTGCTTTAACACCAGATAAAGTATCATACTGTAATGGAGCGTTCTAATAATTTTGCTTTAAAATGATCAGGCAGATTCTGTTCCTTTAACCAAGCATGCCTCCTAATGGCAGAACCCGTAACTGTGGCCCTGCAAGAGGCCTCCAGAGAATCAAAACCACATTGCAATATATGCTTTCCCACTTGTTCAGATGCATGCAATAAATCCTGCATTTCCTTATTTTCTGCACAATCAGAATTAGTCAACTTTTTCTGTTTAAGCAGTGACATTAAGTATTGCTGATATTTAAGCATATGAAATTGACAATTTAAGGCCCTCACAGCCAAAGTAGCAGAAGTGTAAACCTTTTTCCCCCATCTGTCTAGCGCTCTTTGAATCCCTATCAGACGGAATAGGGTTTTTTGCAGTGGAAGCCTTGACCCCTTTGGGACCCTGAGAATGGTTTCTGAGTCAGCAGCAGGGTTTTTATAAAGAAATTTATGTGAATCCGGAACACTGTAGTATCTGTCTGGTTTAACAGGGGCAGGGGGTAGAGAGACAGAAGAAAGGCCGGACTCTGAAAATACATCATTCACAATGTCTAACACAGGGGGAATAGCAAGAGGCCTGTGCTGAGGTAGTAAAAGAAAATCTCTAAGCATTTTTTTGATTCTGAGTAGTCTTGGCTCTCCCAGTGGAAGTGTTCCCTCATGGTATGCAGGGTTTCCCCAAATGAATAATCCTCAGGAGGAGAGGATGAAGGGATGCTTAGATGTAAACCCATATGTCACAAGATGGGTTGCAAACTGGCTCAAGGACAGAACACACAGGGTTAGAGTTGCTGGTGCCATGTCAGACTCTAAGCCGGTCACGAGCGGTGTCCCACAGGGCTCAGTCCTGGGCCCCCTCTTGTTCGGCATTTATTTTTCTGAAGTGCAGGCAAACATAGGGGGATTGTGGCTGACAAAATTTGCAGATGACTGCAAACTGGGCACCATAATTGACACTCCATCAGACACAGACATCCTCCAGAGAGGTCTCATAGAAATGGATAACTGGTGCCAGAGCCATGGCCTTAAGCTAAATGCCAAAAAATGTATAGTCATACCCTTTGGGAAAAACAAGGTAACCCCTAATTACCACATAGGTGGTAATCCATTAAACATGGAAGAAGTTATCAGGGACCTGGGGACCCAAGTTGACAGTAACCTCTCTTTTGACACTCACATTGCCAAAGTGGTTAGGAAGACCTTCTACATTGCCCACCTGATCATGAAGGGATTCACATCCAGATCAGGAGAAGTCATTGTACCCCTGTACTCTTCACTTATCAGACCAATGATTGAGTACAACGCCCCATTCGGAATGTACCTTACCCGACACCTGCAGCAGTTGGAAAGACCCCAAAAGTTCCTCACCAAAAGGATAAAGGGGCTCAAACATATGTCATACGATGCCCGACTGAAGAAACTCCAGCTCTATTCAGTCGCATACCGTCTGCTCAGAGGTGATATGTGCCTGACATGCAAGGCCATGTCCAACCCGGAATTAATGGACATGCTCCACAAAAATCCAAATCCACCAGAGCCACGAGAGCAAGAGACTTAAACCTCAACACGGATATAAATAGGACGTGCTGGAGGGACAGATTCATCACCCAGAGACACCCTACACTATGGAACAGAATCCCAGTCCATGTGAGGCAGAGCCCCTCACTGACTCTGTTCAAGAGAAATCTTGACGAGTGGATGGGAGATCGTAGGTTTACCCCGGGAATCATCTCTGTGTCACTGCTGGACAGAGTCACAGCAAACTAATGGGTATAGTATTCTCCATCCTAAGGGGTGGTGAAAGCCACACACACTCTGGCTAGGCTTATAAATGCCCTAGGGCAGATAGCCTAGTATGAACCTATGAACCTATGAACCTATAGATTTCTTCAGCATTGGAATCTTCATAGAGAGGAACAGAGCATTCCTGCTCAGAGGAGGAGTCAGAGGAAATAGACACCTGATCTGAAGATTCATATTCTGTCTCTTGCCTAGGCCTCTTATCAGGAGGGGGATGGGAACCCCTGATCAAGGTAATTAGGTCTTCGGCCATTTTGAGCATCTGTTTTTTAGGCATGGAAGTCTGTCCAGGAGAATGCTGTACTTGTTTCTTTGTCTTTAGAGCTGCTTTAGTCTTTGCCTTTGAAGCTGAGATTGGCTTAACATACAACTGTGTAGGTCTGAAAACACCCTCAGAAGCCGATGCCTGCTCAGTGGCTCTGGACCCATCTGAGGGGATAGTTTCCGAGTGTCCAATACCTTGAGTATCCAGCTCCACATGGGAGTTGGCAACGGCCTGTGGCTCTGAGGCAGCGGGTGTCAGGGGCTGCGAAAGCACCTCACTGAGAACCGGCGACTGGCTTAGCAGTAGCCTCATCGGTTTTGGACCTCGGATGCCTGCCCTTTTCTTTTAAATTGCGCTTTTTGTAAACTCCGGTCGTCGGCTGTTCCGACGGCATTATATAATTGAATCTTCAGCCAAAGTAATGAAAGGCAAAATCGTATTGACACTTAATAGTGTGTTGGTTAAATCTAGCGCAAAACCGACAGCTAGCAATGTTGTCATCAGGGCCTAGGCAAGGAATACAGTAAAAATGAAAATCCTTATGAGGTATTTGCTTCCCACAAGAAATACAATTGTTAACTTTTTCTGACATCGGTCTAGAGCAAGAAAAAAGTTTTCCCAACGGGGTACTTAGCTTTAATGAAGACTTTGGATCTGAAATTCGTCTTTGAAAATTTCAGGAGTTGGCCGACCGGCAGTTGCAAACTGCTTTTGCTTCGGGCACCGCACGGCAAGAAAGACTGAAGAAAATGGCGTTGGCTGCATCTTTAATACCCCTGGTGCACTGACGTCTGGGAAGAGGCGACAGCAACCGACGGCGGACCAGGACTTTGGAATTCAGGCCGACTGCGGGTAGCCTGCCAGCAGGATAACCCAAGTGTAATGACTGCAACAGTGAAACACGATGAACATCTTATGTTAGCTGCCATATTGTTAGTATTTGTGGTCTCAAATGTAGTAGGACCAGGAATTAGTGCTTTCCAGTCCTAGAGAGTTGTTTAATCAACACTTCGACAAGTGTTGTGAGTTTCCCGAACGAAGCTGCCAACTCTTGTAGGGAACCCACCAGTGTTGGCATCCACCCTTGCCTCATCAATTATTTTATTACTTAGGTCACATGATTTGATGCTTTTGTATTTAAATTGTACTGTGTGGAGGGCATTTTATTCTGAAGTCATCTTTGGTCAATAACCAACGAAAGCACTAAATAAATTGTGTTTCTTGGAGTCTACCTGTGCGCCGTATTGCACTTCTTTTTCACTTTAGGAGAGTGCGTCTTTAACTGTTGGACAGAAAAGTGTTGATCCATCAAACGGAGCTCTGATGAAGGACGCCTTATAGGGTTCTGAAAAATCACGTAGCTGCATCCAGGCGTCTGATGTCAATGCCTGATCTGGCCACCTGTGAGGCACCCTCTACCGCATGAGAGATCAACATCATGGACGTGCTAAAGATAGTCTGGAGGGTGGCCATTCTTGAGGAAAAGGTCTTCTGCTCCTCGGCAGACAAGGACCCTGGAACAGAACTAAAGGGTTCCTTAATTAAGTCCTTCAGTAGCCTGCTTACATTTGCTAAGTAGTTCAGTGCTCACAATGCGAAGGTTGCTGAGGAATAAAACCGCTTTCTGAACCTGTCCAAAGGCCTAGTCTTCCTGTTAGGGGGATGGACAGAGGAGCTCTGCTGGGCCAGCTTCTTTCTGGTGGTAGCTGCAACCACCCCGGCATGGACAGGAATTCCCTTAGTCCAGTGTGGGCAGTCAGTAGTAGCACCAAGGATCTTATCGGGTCGCTTGTGAATTGGTTCCACTGTGTCAGATTCCTTTTACGCCCTGCAGGACACAAGGTCAATAAGGGAGTCAACAGGAGGGACACCTAAATACTATATGGGCCTGACCTAAATGCTTCCAAAAACACCAATTCCTCTGGGTTAGGGCTTTCGGAAGACCATGCACCCTTTTGGCAAAGGATTTCCATGAAGTCTCCAAAGGAGACACCCTCAGGTGGTGATCTGGGAACCACTCCCATTCAAGATCGGGGTCTTCTGTGAGGAATTCAAAAGGAGAATCCAAGTGTCTCCTTTTGCACTGGTGCTTCCAAGGGACCTCCTTGGCATGGTGTTTCGGGTAGGTATCAGAAGACTCCAGGGGCTCCAAATGGGAAGAAGACTGGAAGTCCTTTGGGTAGCCTGTACTTGAGGGACTGAGTAGATGTCTCAGACACAAAAGCATGCTGGATGGGTCCAGGGTCCAAAGCAGGTACAGTCAAAGCTCTTCTGAGTGCAGAGAGAAACCTCTCCACCACCTTGAATGCCAAAGGAGATCAGGACACTGTAGGCACCCCTGTCTGAGCAAAGCTGTCGATGGTGAAGCTCCATGAACCACAAACTTCCCTGCATCACAGTGAGGAGTCGGAGCTGAGCTGCCAAACGCCAAAGCCCCAACAGGAAGAGACAGCTCCAAAAGTTTCAAAGCAGTCATCAACCCCTCGGAACTGAAGCTGAAACTATGGCTCTAACAGTAGCTCAGCTCTGAAACAGTCCGAGACAGGAAAGTCAGGGAGACCATCGGAATAGAGGTAATCATACCTGTTGGCTCTGATTTCTCGGCTCCATGAAGGCTCAGACCTGATAACTCTGCAATCTTAAGTTGGATCGGAGAAGGAGAGAAAGAGACGAAGGTAGGCATATTGCTTGCAGATCCAGGAGGGGACAAAGCAGGCAAGATCCCCAGCTGAATTTCTGCTTTGAGAAATTTGACCATCATGCTGTTTACCTCAGCTTCGGAAAGTCTTTGGGAGGACTTAATGGAAGAAGGTTATGAAGAGGCCTGGAAGAGGACATGGGCTGCTGCAAGGAGCGGGGACTTGGATCTGGTTGACACCGGCTCTGGAGAGAAGCTTCGGCTCCAGTGTGGAGGGGAGACCTGAATGATAACAGGAGCCAAACTGGTTGACTCCGAGGGTCTGGATGTTTTGGCGGGAGTTCTTCCGAATGCCGGGATCTACTGGGGGATCTCTTCTGCTCTTTATGCTACTTAGTGGGGGTTTGAGCCCCTGGAGCGGATGTCCTTTTAAGACAAGCTTATTGTGATGACTGATTACTGCCCGCTGATTAAAGCCGGCACAAATAGAAAAAGAAGAATCCAAGTGAACCACCTCAAAACAAACCACACATTCTGAGTGTGCATCTGAATGGGGTTTTGTGCTCACATGTGTTGCACTTCTTAAACCCCATGGGTTTTGAATCGACCATGCTGACTACAAAAAACAACAACCATGGCAAAAAACACAAACACATATCAAGATAAAGTTAAAGCACCTACAGTAAAGATGAATTTAAAGTTGTACGGGATCTGATGACCCACCACTGCCAGCCAGTAATAAATGAGCCTCAATCCTAACCACTGGCAACAGTGGGGGGCATTTACTGAGAGGATAACAGGTACACACACAGTATTTCCAGGTGCAACTCTCTGCATCAAGGGCAATTTCCCTTAAGAGCATACAGAGACTGCAGTCAGTCCGGGGCTGGTTTCTCCCTCTTCCTCCAGACCCCCAATAAGACTCTCCACTGGCACAGCTATACAGTTGAGATCTCAGCTGAGTGACCAAGCCAAGACCTCCAGCACCCTATCTGTCCATCAAGTGCTTCGTTTCCCTGCCTAAATAGCTGACACACACACTATGAGGTTTGATTTACACACACACACACACACACACACACACACACACACACACACACACACACACACACCTGGGAAAGGCTGGCACAGGTTTACTAGTTATGTCCCTTCTGTCTAGACTATAAGGTAATATTCACTGCCACCAGTCACTCCTACCAGCTACCTTAAAGCCCTTAACAGAGGGTGTCCAATCTTTCTGTGTAATATTAATATTGACACAAATAGTAGTTTGACCAAGAGCCGCAAGGCTATTAGGCGTGGCCCACACAGTGTCACTAAATAAATATGCAAGTACTCTCAAAACTTAAGCATCTTTACACAGTGCAGCCACAATGAAAGGTTTAAATATTTTTAATAATAAATAATAAAAGAACAATACAATACTAAATATATATTCATAGCGACATCAGAGTTCAAAACTACAGGAAATCTTTAAAACAGCATTGCAGTACAGGCTCACACAAATAAAGAAAAACATCTAAACTAAGCTTTACTATATTCTAGACTGTATCTAAGAGAGTTCCTATACTCTAGCAACTTACTTAGAGCAAGGCAGATGTGGTGAATGGTTCTTATTGTTGTCAGGTCCAAGACAGAAATCAGAATGCTCTGTCTAACTAAGAGACTTCTCAAAATAATATGTAAAATATTACTGTTGGAATATCTTGCAGAATGACATTTCTGGTCATCTGACTTCTAGTTCCCAGCCCAAACCCCCCACTGCTGGCAGCTGGTAGCATTTAGCATCTACCTGTAAAAATACTCATATAAGGGCTTTTGCTCAGATCTTTAGCAGATGCTGAAGTCATAAAACATTACATTCCTTCATGCTTCAAAAGTAGCAATTAGTTCAGTCTAAAGACAATACAGAAGGCTTCCTCATACAGACTCTCTCTCTAGCTGCAGTGACACATCTTTATGGCATAGCCTATAAAGTAATTTAATTTCAGATATTTTTCTAAAGTTTGCTGGACTGAGGTTAACCTCCTATATTCCAGTTTCCACTGTTAAAATACATACATTTAAACAGTTACAATAGTGCATGTACATTTCTGTTCTCTTCCAGTAGAGCACACCGTGGATACATTTTAAACACATCACTTTACAAATACCTTTTCAACACAAACATCTGTACAGAGCAGTTTGATATACACATGACATACAGTTTTAATACATTTGTAAAACAAGCATCTTGTATACATTAGTTTGATATTCACAAATGATGGAATTACTTACAAAATTCCAGCTAGCTGTGCTGGCAGCTCCTCCTTTCATCACACAGAACAAGAATACTGTTTTCTTCTCAATAAACCGGTAGATAACAGGGGTTGGGAAGGAGAGGAAGAAAGAAACAAAAATAAACCCCTCTTTTTTAGAAACTGCTCTAAGGTAGAAAAAGAAGACAGAAGATAGGGAAGGCAAACTCTCTAAATGTAAGCCAAGATATTAATAAAATTTTACTCACTGACCAGCTGAAGAGCCTTGAGGAGCTCAGACTGTGAGAAGCTGATGGTTAGCAAAGTGTGGCAGACGAGATCTGAGGGATGGACAGGAGCATCATACGTAGGGAGGAGCTCAGATGTTGGAGCCTACAGCTTTGGTATACAGCAGAGTTGGATCTGATGCTAGGTTAAACAGTAAATGAAAGTAACATCAGATCAAATGATACTCTAGCACAGTACACTAGTGAAATGGACAAACGGTTGGAAGAGGTGGAACAAACATTGACATTCCACTCAGACGCGACCGAGGAAGTAAAAAAGAAGGAAGATGAACACACATTAAGCTTGGATGTATTAGAGGCCGTGCAAGAAGAAATAAAGAAAAAGTTTATATAACTGGAAGATCAGGACAGGAGAGGTGGTAAGCAATGACTGTAAAGCATTTATAGCAGTGCAGATTAGCAGATAGATGGGCATACTGCAGGGGAAATTTTGCTGGACAAAGTGCACAGTGTCTTTGCCCCAACAAACCGAACAACAAGATTGCCATAGCCAATCTTAATATAATTGCAGACATATCAGTTAAAAGATCAGGTTTTGACTGAACTTTGGAAAGAAAAGGTAAAACTCTTATTGCTGGAGAAGAGAGATTATTTGTAGGTAAATTTCTTGCTGGCGACAAGGAAAAGGAGGAAAAGTTTCATCCTAGTGCTTATAGTAATGTCTACAGAGTTGAGGTTTTGGGTCTTGTACCCAGTGAACATGAAAATTAACTTTCCAACAGGGGTTGGAACTTTCATAGACTCAAACTATAATGCGAGAAGTACAGAAATACAAGAAAATGAACAGGCAATACTGAAAATGAGAAAGGGAGAAAAATACTAAATGAGTAAAGGCTGAGCTAAAAGCAGATGGAAACTTGAACAGTGGTTGGAAGACAGTCATCCTCTTCTTCAAGTAGTGGGATTTCAGAGTGCAATGACTATGATTTTAAGAACTGCCTGAGGAAGTCTGAGAAGTTATGTATGGGCCATTTTGTCTCTCTATTATATTAATTATAATATTATGATGTTTTTGTGTTTCAGATAAGGACTTGAACTATGTCATGGAATGGGACCGAGTTGCACACTTAAGGTAGAAGTATCAGGAGCAGTACAGCTCCTAAATACTAACAGCTCAGCAACACAGTATCCTGTTGGACATGCTGTCTGGGGATTAAATATACTTTAAAACTGTATAAAACTGTAAAAAACACAAAAAACGTTGTACTGTTTACTCTTAAAGTGTATTTGCAGAAGTATATTTTTTTCTCTTTGTCCTTTTCCTGGTTTGCTCAGGGCAAAAGCTTCCCCATGAAATTGTGCTTGGGACAAAATAGCAAATAAAGTTATGTAGAGAAGGACATGTACAAGCTAAATAGTACAAACATGTAGGACAATGAAAAACAGCAGTTTAGTATTGCAACAGGATCTAGTGAACATGAAGGTGGCATCATACTCTCTGAAATGTGCGAAACATACACATTATACATAGGAAGGATGAAGTGTGTAGAGTCGCATGTATGCCAAACAGGACTCTGAAAGGAAGAACCAGGGGCAAGCAGATAAAAGGGTAACTTAAAAAAAAAGGGGTGGGGTGGGGTGGGAAAGCCAAAATCAGGATGCGACTGATGGAGGGTCAAGGAAATATAACGGAGGAGATCTGGATTCAAAGAACATGCGAGTAAGAAGGTGGGTGTGTGCAGGAGAAAATCATTGGAATTTTTTTGCTAGGGTTAGGGCAGGGTGTGTGTGAAATTTATAGACACACGTTTCCTTTATATCTGAGTGTTTTGGTGTGGCTAGATACTCCTAAAAGGAGCATGTGCTCCTTAACTGAAATGGAAGCATGACAATTCAATACGAGTTGGGGGAATGGACTGTATATAGTTTTATGTTAATAGCTGCTGCACTATGTTTAAGAATTTTGTTAGCTGCACAAAAGATAGATGCTCAACAGTTCACAGTAGTGACTGCCTATATCAATGGACATGCCTCATCTTGGACTTAAATTATATTAGGCACACAAAGTAATGTAAAGTGGATAGAATACTCTCAAGTCAATGGGACTTAAATTGCTTACATGGAATGTAAATGGCTTGCTGGAAAATACAAAGGTGCAAAAAAAAAATACTCTAGTCCCTGAGAGAAGCTGATGTAGATATTGCTATGCTTCAAGAGATACACCTAAACCAGAAAGAATATGAGGAACTTATGCAAAAGATGCTTAGAGAAGGTATTCTGCAAATGCCATTGAGGGAAGGAAGAGAGGACTTGTAACATTAGTGAAAAGGGGAGCTCCAATTCAAACAAACAGAGTAAATCAAGGCAGATAAAACGAGAAGCTATGCATTTGTGAGGGAATACTGGGAAAAAGAGAGAAATGCTAGATAATTCCTATATCCCTCCCAGAACTCAGGCTGGGGAAATAAAAATGATACTAGAATTAACAGAATTTCTTCAGGGAATGGGGCTGATAGCAGGGGACTACCAATTTCCATTGTGGAGGTGTATCAACCTATATAAAAAGCAAGCATGCCTCAAGACTGGTCAAACAATATGACATGCCTGAGCTACTCCATGCCCGACTAACCTTGGGTAAAATCCACTACCATATCCTTGTTAGCTACAGGTCCCTTTCTATAACCCAGGATAACCATATCATGCACTTGAATGTAATGGAGTCATTCACAACTCAGTCCAACACCATATCCATGGGTGATTTCAACTACCCCACCATAAACTGGCATTCATATACAACCACTAACATGCAGGCTCAAAGATTCTTGGATTTTGTCGATGCAAATGCTTTGGAACAACTAGTCTACACACCTTCCAGAGGTAGAAATATCCTGGATCTGGTGCTCACGAATATGAGGAAATGTTGCATCTCCCTTGTGTAATATCCTCATTGGTCAGATCAGATCAGATCACAAAGCAGTCACCTTTTAAATAAATATAAACACTGAACTCCCTGCAAACCCCAGAACCTTTTAGAACTTTTCCAATGCTAACCACTTCCTATTAAGCAATAGTATAGCTGAATCCCAAACACCCCCAAACTCAGAGAACACAATGACCTATGTGGAAGTGTTTACTGAAACCCTGGACAAGTATGTAAATAACTGCATAGAAATAGCAGAACTAAACTGAACTAAACTTAGGATAAACTCCAAAAACAAGCCCTCTTGGTGAGGTCCCAGTAAAAATAGGTTGTACAAAAAAAAAACAATCCTGTCCAAAACTACAAAGGGCTATGCCCAAAAGGAAAAAAAAACTCCCTCATCAGTTGCAACAAGCAATTTAGGGGACTAATCAAATCCAACAAAAGCCAACTTCAAGTCAAAAAAAGGCATCTCATGCTAAGGATAACCATAAGGCACCTTTCAGTTACGTAAGCAATCTTAAAAAGAACACAGTGTGCTGAACTAATAGTAAATGGAACTTCCTACACAAAACAAGGGGAGATAGCACATTTGCTGGCAAGTAAAGTTAGCTCCAATTTCATCCCCTATCAACACCAGTCTCCCCCCCCGCCCCAGGAAATACTGTTTACCATTTCTTCCCCAACTATCACTAAAGAAGAGGTCAGCAACGCACTCTTCAGAGCTAAAAACACTGCATTAACGGGTACTGATTAATATCCCAGGATGCCTCCTAAACAGCTTGAAACATGACCTGGCAGGCCTACTAGAATCTCTATTCAACCACAGCCTCTAGACAGGCTTCGTCCCTAGGGAATGGAGGAATGCAATGGTCATCCCTCTGCACAAAGGTGGATCATCAACAAACCCAGGGAGCTACAGATCTATATGTTTGACTAGTCTTATATGCAAGGCTATTGAAAGAACTATCATGGAACCAACAAACAAACGCATAGGAATCAAACACTGGACTCATCCCAGTTCAGTTTCATTAAGGGCAGGTTATGCCTACTAAACTTGGTTGACTAGGCCACTAGAGTGATGGACAAGGGAAAAATGGTACATATTGCCTACTTGACCTGACAAAGACATCTGAAATAACACCTCAATGGGGCATTATAGACAACTCACAAATTTAGGCATAAAGCTGTATGTCACACAATTGATTAGCCATATGGCTTATGGATAGGACACATGAAGTTATAATGGGGGAATCCATCTCCACCAAGAGGCCTGTTAGTAGTGGTGTCCCACAGGCCTTGGTACTGGGACCTCTCCTGTTTGGGATACACTCCTCTAAAGTCGAGGCAAATGTAGAGGGCCTCTGACAGATTAAATCTGCTGACAACTGCAAGCTGGGTGCAATTAACGAATCCCCCAAAAATGCAGATATCCTCCAAGATGGTCGACACAAATAACTGGTGCCAGAACCATGGCCTAAAACTCAATGCAAAACAAATGTATATAATTATACCCTTTGGAAAGCCAACCACTCCTGCAAATTACAACACTGATAACATTTATCTAACAGCAGAACCAGTGGTAAGGGACTTGGGAACTCTAAACTTTTTTAATTATGTGTCCATAGTAGTGAGAAAATCCTTCTATGTGGTGCAATGTATAAACAAGAGCATGGCATCCAAATCTAAGGAGATCATAGTTCCACTATAGCCAGCCCTCATTATAACAATAATCAAGTACAATTCAGCATACGGCATGCACTTCACCATGCACTGGAATAGCTAGAGTGGCCATAGAGGTTCCTCCCTAAAAGAATACAGGGTGTAAATATGTCCTCCTATGTGGACTGCTTCAAAAGCCCTGTTCCTCTACTTGGTCTCCTACAGACGAGTATGGGATAATCTATGCCTGGCATACAAGACATTCTCCACTCCAGCCCTGATAGAAAACAAACACTAGAATTACCTGATCTAAGGATCTAAACCTAGTCTGTGACAAACAAAACATGCTGGAGTGACAGGTGTGCATCTTGGAGCTTGCCCCTTTTCTAGAACAGACTCCTCATTCATGTGAAACAGAGCTCTTCCCTGAGCCTATTAAAAAGCTATTTGGACCAATGGATGGGAAATCACAAATTCACCCCCCTTCTTGTTTCCTGTGACCCTTATGGACAGGGGCAGTTTGTAGATGCCCAAGGTACAGGCATACATCAAAACTGATCTGGCCCCATGGGTACTAATGATTTAGAAAATTTGGGGCATGGCTGGCCCATGGGCACTGATGATTTACAAAATTTGTGGCATGAAAGGCTAGGCTTAAAAAGGCTCTAGGGGCATTAGCATAGTAGCCTCCTATGATCCTATAAAAGCAGGCAGTAGGAAAAACTGTATAGACTGTTATCCAATAGAATTTTGGAAGACATACAAGAATCTGATAACAGTATAGTGTAAGATGTTTAACAAGACCATGGAGATAAAGATATACCTGACTCATGGCAGACAGCAGTGATTTCCATAATCTTGGCAGAAGGTAAAGACTGCTGCAACTCATCCTCATACTATCTCATTTCTATTTTAAACCATGATTATAAAATATTTGTGGGATCCTAGTGAATAGATCAGCAACAATAATCCCAAGATTAATAGGATGCGAGAGGGAGGCAAATCTTTGAATGCATGATTTCACAAAATGAGCAAAATAAAATGGGAGGTAGCACAAACAAAAGAGCAGCTATCACTTTTGGGGCTTGACGCAGAAAAAGCCTTTGATACACTTAAATGGGAGTACCTTGGTTGATCGTGAATAAAATGGGAGTTATAAAGCATTTTATTGCTATATTTCAGGAACTTTATAGGGGGTGTCAGCAGTCTTAAAAATAAACGCAGAACTGACACAGGACCTCTTAGCAGGAAGATTTACGAGGCAATGCTGCCCTTTGTCCCCTTTATTGTTTACCTAATATTTGGAAGCTTTGGAATTGAAAGCGAGACAATCATAAATAAGGGAGGGAATAGGCCAAGAGGAGAAAGTGGCTTTGTTTGTAGAGATTATAACATTGTATTTAACAAGTCAAGACAAAGATATTGGCAAACTTTTCAACATATCAAGAGAGCATGAATGGGTCTCAGGATACAAAATTAAGATAAATCAATAACAATATGTGTAAACTACAGCACAAGAACTTGTACAGGAACACTATTACTTATGGGACCACTACAGGATCAAAACATATGGGTATGGCTAACCAGGAGGGTGAAAGATGCTCCTAAAAAGAACTGGGAAGAGGTGTGTGGAAAAATATCGGATATGTTGAGAAGGTGGAGAATACTGCACAGTGATTTGGACCAGAGAATCTAGGCAATAAAAATGTTTGCTGCGCCACAAGTTTTACATGTATCACACATTTATTTTTGACCCAGGTAAACAATATTGGGAAAAAAATCATGAGATAAATATGTTAAAATAAAACACCCTACAACATAATAGCAAAGACTGACATTACCACACGAAGTGGGAGGGCTGGCTTTGCCAAATTTGTAAAAATACTTTGCAGCAGCCCAGTTAAAATTAGTTTAAATTTGAAACTGTACCCAAAGACAAGGGAAGATTATGAAATTAACACCAATCTCAGAAGAGATGATACACATATTAGATTGAAGGAATACAGAATATGGAAATTTGCAATCTGTCCTATTGGACTGTTAAAGAACTATTTGCAATTAATATTCATGGCTAAAAAAAACTAGACTAAACGTAAAAGAAAGTGATACTTTTGGGAGAGTAGTTTTAGAGTAGCAGACAAAAGTTTTGGTGTTTGAAGCAGAGTCCTATTCTATTAACAGAAAGGAAATGTTACACTACAGAGGGGTTCATGAGATATACAGCAAGCTTGTGAAGGAGACTGAGAGAAGCAGTAGTAGAGCTTTTAATAGAAGCCAGGACAGATATAGTGCACCTTAAGTGATTTACAGGCAGGTTTTATGAAGAATTTCTTAAAAATAACTGGACATAGATTTGGAAGCAGATGAAATCCTGAACAGCCTTGTTGCCCAGGGAAATACTGAGTATGAACTGGAGGGACATATGTCTAGCACTGAGGATAGCCACAAAATCTAGAAAATTTAAAATCTTCACATAGACATACTTACATAAATGCTTTGGTAACCCTTGATGAATTGCACAAAATGTTTCTGGAAATTAGCGAGAATTGCTGGAGACGTAGTAAAAACTGTAAAGGGGACTAGGAGCATACGTTTTGGAAATGTCAATTAGATTAACACAAGAGAGACGTGAATATGTTACATCAAGAATTAACAGGAATAAAAGAACAACTTTCAGATGAAAACTTATTTAAGCTGGACAGGAAAGGGCAACTTAAGTGGACATGTTAAAGCCTTAGCAAACCTATTTTTAATATGCAAAAAAAGGAATAATCAAAAAGTGGATGATACAACAGGAACCTATGATAAATGAAGCTATACGGATAATGCAACAGTTAAGGCTAGAAGGGAATAGACTGAAAAATAAACCTAGCAACTTCCATGAAAAAAGTAGATACATCTGGGTGCTAAACTCCTGTCATATCAGCAAAACTGGGATACATTCAGGGAATATTAAGGGAAAAGTGACAGAAAAAAAGAAGAGAAAATTATAAAATGAATACAAGTTGGTAAAAACTGAATAACAGCATAAGCGACTTAGCAAAAACAATTAAATTAGAGAAATGTAAATCTGTCTCTGGGTAGATTCGCTTCTATAAGATTTAAAAACAAATAAATGTAATTGATGTTTGGTAAAATGGAACTACAGCCAGGCATGATATGTGCACCATGCATATGGACTGCATAAAATCTAATTTGAGAAGTGAAACTGAATAAAACATCTTGGTTAAAAGAAAAGAAAATGAAGTGTACAGGCAGAAAAGACAGGCTTTATGCCTTGCCATCATAAAACAGCATAGGCAGTTTGCCACTGCCAAGAACTCATTGGACAAAATGCCGCCTTCTGACAACTAATGTTGGATTGCAACTGAGCACTATGTTGGCCCAGTTCATGTACTTCACTCCAAAAACTAGCATATCTCCATTGTTGTTCCAAGCTTTGCCCACCCCATCCCCCCACCCGAAATCCAAGTAGAAACTTCGATTAAACTTTTGGTGAGGCAAACAGATCCACAGCAAAAGATACATGGCTTACTGTAGTCAACAGCTAACTCAAAGGACTGCTTGCAATGGTCTCCAAAAGAAAACAATGGATTAAAGAAGAGTACAGGGATATTGTTCAGTACTGCATGATAACTATTAGAATCAATCAGAGGAGATTAGAAACGACTGGGAAGAGAGAACGGATAAGCAATTCACAAAGAAACAATGGGGGGATATATGTATGTCCCCCAAATATGCAACAAAGTGTAGAAGTTTTAGGATCTTTGCTTGGAAGTGTTTACATACGGGCTTCATTTGGCTGGTCGATGTTTCAGTAATTCGAAACTCACTTGTGCAAGACTACTTGTTCAAAGTACTGAAACTTCAAAAACAGAGTACAGAGATCACAATACAGTGCAGAATGAGAATATTCCCTTTTCCTCGCTGTAGTGCAATCTTGGAGTTGGTATATTTAAGTAGGGGTGTGTGGGAGGCACAGCCCCACCCCCCCCTGCAAAAGATGTTATTTATTTATTTTTAGTCAGCCGAGCGGCTGAAGTGGGCATCTACTTTTCTTTTTCGTAGTGAAATTTCGAAGAAGAAAAGTAGATCCTTACATACGTATTTGTATACTCCAAGTAGACTCCAAAGAATTTTTCCTCAGGTTGACAGCAAATGTTGGAGGTGTGAAAGGGAAGAAACAGGTAAATGGAAAAATATTTTCTGGGAGTGCAATGAGTTGGCAGACTTTAAAGATTCCTTGTAGACTGCTCTGTCAAGAGATACTGGGTTTAACTAAGGAAATTTTTTTTTTGAACTGTGATAGAGTCAGGAATTGCCTAGACATAAGTAAGGCCTTGTGGAGTGTAATTATGGTAGCTGCCAAAGGCAAATACTAGAAAATGAAAATAAAAGTCTAAACAGGATTTGCTAGTAGTAGTGAATATATAAAACAACTGAATTTTGGATCTTTAGAAAAGGGAAGGAGCACATTAAATAGGAAGAATGGGAATTGTGGGAACAACACATGCAGAGGAGGAACGAGGTTTAAAAGGAGGTAAGATTTGAATGAGCTATGTAATGTTTGACTGACAATGACTGTATAGATTACAACTGATGTATAATGTTTGCAACTACAATTGTCAATATGGTTTGTGATGTACAATGTTTACAACTAAAATTATGTCAATATGACTTTCATTTATATAAATGTATGACTGCCTATGTCATATGTGGCAATTCAATAAAGAAGTTTCTTATTTAAAAAAAAATAAAGATACTATTCAGATTAACTCACGATCAAAAGGACAAGTGTAAAGGAACTCCTCAGTAAAGTCAACCATGAAGTAATGAGGCAAAGAAACATATTCTTCCACTAAGCCTGATGTCTTCACGCCCAGATAGTTTTAGAGTATGTTTCAAAGGACAAGCTGTAGTAGTACTAAACAAGGTCAGGTTCGAGTGTTTCAATCCAACATGTCCAGTCCCTAGGAGGCTGGATGACCTTGTATGGTCTTCCCTGGTGTCATTCCCAGTTTCACCATTTTATCTGCTGAAAGGACTATACAGAAGACTCTTGGAAGGGATATGAAATGCATCCTGCAGGACTTTATTTTAAGAGGACATCAGCTCTGTGATCACCCACCTTCTCTGGCTCATGCCTTTAAAACATTCCCAAATTTGGGTCATTAGGGACATGGTGGAGATCTTGCACCCTCTTCATAACTCTCAACCTGGAAACATCAAAAATATGGACAAAGAAAATAGGTACAATTGGACAAAAATCTGGATGCTGGTTAACAAACTTTGCATACATTATTATATAACCCCACCAACTCCAATGCAATTGTAGGATACTAACATTCAAACACAAATTGAAGAACAGACAAAATCTTAAACACAAAATATAACCAAAAAGTACAGTTGTGTACACTTACCATAAATGTAGATGTTTGAGTGTATTCACTGTTGCAGTCATCACATTTGGGTTATCTGCCTGCCGGTAGCACTCAGCCGGCCTGAATACCAGAGTCTTGGATTCCCTGCATCAGATGCTGTCTCTTCTTCCATGACGTCAGGTGGTCAGGGGTATAAAACATGCAGCCAATGCCATTACATCAGTTTTTATTGCCCCAGATGTCAGGTGCCCCCACAATGGGAAGCAATTATATGTTATGGTATACCTCCATCAAAAAGCAAATACACCAGAAAGCTTAAATACACCAAACAAGAAGGAAAGATAGAGCCAAGAGAAGTCAGGGGGCTGGAGGGAGGGCAACCAGGATTGCAACAGTGAATACACTCGAACATCTACATTTATGGTAAGTGTACACAACTGTACTATGTTCTTCATGTTTCACTGTTGCAGTCATCACATTTGGGTTGATTTCCAAAGCTAAGGAAGGGAGGAGGAAGTTAGAGAGCATTAGGGCCAGCTATTAAGCCCTGCAAGACTGCAGTGGCAAAACTAGGTCTGGATTTGGAAAAAAACAGGCATGTGGTAATGCTTGGTGAAGGTATGTACAGAGCTCCAGGTAGCAGCTTCTAGGATGTCCCTGGCAGGGACTCCTCTGAGAAAGGCTGTAGAGGTAGATGCAGCCCTGGTGAAATGTGATCTTATCCCCTGTGGGGTAGGTTTTCCATGGTGCTTATAGCAGAAATGAATGCAATGGGCTATCCATTTAGCAATGGTTTGCTTTGAAATGGCCTTCCCCTCTGCCCCTGCAGCAAAGCCAACTAGCAGCTGTTCAGATTTTCTGAGAGCCTTAGTCCTGTCTAAATAAAATCTAAGTTGTCTATGCACGTCCAAAGAGTGCAGTATTCATTCTCCTTTGTTTTGTGGATTCGGGAAAATGGTAGGCAAATAAATGGACTGATTTAGGGCCACACTAGACACCACCCTGGGCATAAAGGAAGGATTGGTCCTGAGGGAAACCCTGTCTGTATGGAAGATAATGACGGGCTCCACTGCCATGAGGGCCTGTAATTCAGACACTCTTCTTGCTGAAGTGATGGCTAGAAGGAAGGCTGTTTTCCAAGAAAGGAATTTCAACTCTGCAGTTGCAGCTGGCTCAAAAGGAGGGAGAGTGAGCTTTTCCAATACAAATTTATGGTCCCAGGCTGGTGTAGGGGCTCTACTGGGGAGGGGGGGGTTGGCCCCTCTGAGGAATTGCTTTAGCAGGGGGTGAGAGAAGAGGGGTAGTTCAGTATTATAATGTGCTGAAATGGCAGAGGCATGAATTTTAATTGATGAGAAGGAAAGGCCCTTGTGGAGCATTTCTGTTAAGTGCTGAAGTATATGAGGTAAGGTGGGCACCGTTGTGCCTATCTCAAGTCTGGCTCCAGGAACAGTATCTTTTCCACTTTTCAGCATAGGATTTTCTAGTACTAAGCCTCCTTGCCTCCAGAATGACATCTAGCACCTGCTTACTGAGGGATGCTATTGGAGAGCTCAAGGAATTAGCAAGGCTGCAAGGTTCAGGGTTTGAAGTGGAGGGTGCAGAATCTGTCCCGCCTGCTGGGACAGCAGGGAAGGGGTCTGAGGCAGGTGCCATGGTTCCAGCAGTATCATACTGCGCAAGAGGGGGTACCCAGTGCTGGTGTGGCCAGTCTGGTGCAATCAGTATTGTCCTTGTCTTGTCCTGTTTGATCTTTAGCAGAACCTTTGAGAGGAAAGGCAGAGGGGGAAAGGCATAAACAGAGAGACTTTCCCAGGTAAAGGACAGGGCATCCACTTTCCAAGCTTGACTGTGGGAAGTCCTTGTGCAGAATTTGTCCAATTGGTAGTTCTGAGGTTAGGCAAACAGGTCTATCCTCTGGAGTACCCCATTTGTTCTTCAAGAGGTTGAATATTTTTGGTTCCAGTTTCCATTCGTGTGGGTCCATGAGATTTCTGCTTAGGTCATCTGCCAGAGAATTTAGCTTGCCTGGCAGGAATTGAGCCTGTAAGTGCACTTGATAGCTCAAGGCTGTGTTCCACAGAGCCATGGCTAGTCTGCAGAGAGGGTACGAGTGGGTTCCCCCCTGCTTGTTTATGTACCACATAACTGTGGTGTTGTCTGTCTTTACCAATAATTGCCCTGTAAGAATGTGGTCTTTGAATGCTGTCAGGGAATTCTGTACAGCTAACATTTCATTTTGGTTGATATGCAGGTGCATCTGTCTCGGGTTCCATTTGCCCCGAATGCACAGCACTGCCAAATGAGCCCCTCCATGCACAGTCTAATGGATCTGTTGTTAGGGTTTGGGCGACAGGGGGTAAAGTGAAAGGGAGCCCCTTGTTGTGGTAGCAGGCCTCTGCCCACCAAAGGAACTCTGTCTTTATACAAGGAATGATAGGAATCATTGATTCCAGGTCCTGAGAATTGTGACACCATAGGCTTTTTAGATACCACTGTAGTTTCCTCATATGCAGTCTTGCATATGAAATTAGTAGAATGCAAGAGGCCATGAACCCCCAAGCCTTGCAGAATTTCCCTTGCAGATAGCTGGGTCTTTGTGGCCAGTAGTTTGAAGTAGGTTGTCAAATAAACTTGTTTCTCTGGAGTGAGGAAAGCCATCTGGGAAGTTGTATTCAAGCTTGCTCCCAGGAATACAATCTGTTGGCAGGGTACTAGGTGAGATTTTTTTCATTTATGGTGTACCTCAGTGAGGTTAGAAGTTTCTTTACAAATGCCAGATGTTTTAATAGCAAGCCCTGGCTTTCTGCCTGAATCAGACAATTGTCCAAGTATGGGTATATTTGGATATTTCTCTGCCTGCAAAATGCAATGGCTGGAGCTAGACACTTTGTGAATACCCTGGACGCAGTAGATAAGCCAAAGGGAAGTGCAGAGAACTGACAGTGCATGAAGCCTGCCCTGAAGTGTAGGTATTTTCTGCAAGATTCCCTTACTGGAATGTGCAGGTAAGCTTCCTTTAAGTCTAAGGTTGCCAACCAGGCATCTTTGCCTAGCTTAGGAAGCAGCTGTTGAAGTGTTAGCATTTTGAATTTTGGGATTACCAAAAAGGTGTTTAGAATAGAGAGGCCCAGGAAAGGACGTCAGGAGTTGCCTTTTCTGGATACCAGGAAAAGTCTTGAATAAAAACCTTGTCCCCTTTCTTCTGCTGGGACAGGTTGAATAGCCCTGATACTTAGAAGAGAAAAAAACCTACTGTAGAGTCTCTGCCCACTGATTTGGGGGTAGGTCTGGCCAACCGTTTGGGGTTGGTAGGGTGTGGAAGTACAATCTGTATCCTTGGGAAACTACATTCAAACCCCATTTGCCCTGGGTAATGAGTTCCCAGTTTTTTGCATGCAGACCGAGCTTTCCCTCCTAAGGGAGCAGGCAGTTGAGCAGGGCTTGGAAGGGTTAAAGTTAAGTCATTGTGCCATTTTTCCAAAGTGGGGTGTCTTACTACTCCCTGCTTTGGAAGTGGGAGCCCCCCACTACTTAGGCCTGTGCATAGCCTGAGACTGTAACCTAGGTGGTCTGCTGTTCTTGGGTTTGGACTGAGAAGGACTGGAAGAGGCTGGAAAGGACCAATTCTTTGAAGGTCAATGCCTACTAAATCTGGGAGGCTATACTTGCAGGAAATCTTTAACAGTTTGTATAGATTTAGCTTTTTCCTCCATCTTTTTGAGGACTTCTTCTGCTATGTTGCCAAACAGGTGGTCTTGGTGTAAGGGAGCATCCAGTAATTTAGCTTTATCATGATCTGGCAAGTTTTTCTCCTTAAGCCAAGCATGCCTTCTAAGTACAGACCCAGTGACAGCAGCCCTGCAAGATGCTTCTAAAGAATCAAAACCACATTGCAAAGTATGTTTACTAACTTGTTCTGCAGAATGCATTAAATCCTGTGATTCATTGTGTTCAGCACAGTCAGGAATCAACATCATTTTCTGTTTAAGTAGTCCCATAATATGCTGCTGGTACTTTAACATATGAAACTGGCAATTTAAAGCCCTAATGACTAAAGTAACAAAAGTATATACCTTCTTACCCCATCTGTCCAAAGCTCTAGAATCTCTATCAGAAGGGGTAGGGTTTTTGTCAGCAGTAGCCTTAATGCCCTTAGGTCCTTGGGAAATGGTCTCTGGATCTGCAGTAGAATTCTTGAAGAGGAACTTGTGAGAGTCAGGTACTCTTTAATACCTGTCAGGTTTTCTGGGAGCTGGAGGTAAAGTGTCTGGGGAAAAGCTAGATTCCAAGAAAGCATCATCTACAATTTCCAGAACAGGAGGGATTGCTAAAGGCCTGTGCTGAGGGAGGAGTAGGAATTCCCTAAACCTCTTTTTGGAGTCAGAGTAATCCTGGCTTTCCCAGAAATGCTCCCTAAGAGTGTGCAAGGTTTCACCAAAGGAAAAATCTTCTGGAGGGGAAGCAGAGGGAATGGAATCCTCTGAATCAGAATCCTCATAGGTAGATAAGGACAAATCCTGGTAATCAGAAGAAACGGAAATATCAGATTCTTAATCAGAAGAATCAGAAGGAAAATCAGTTCTAGGTCTCTTAGAGGGAAAAGGCTGGTTTCCCCTAATTAAGGTAATAAGGTCTTCAGCCATTCTAAGCATTTGTTTTTAGGCATATGGGCCTGAGCATGCGGTTTGGACATCGGTTTTCTAGGCGTGGGTCAAGTTTTAGGCCTGGATGAAGAAGATGGCGTCAGTTTAAAATGTAAGTCTGTAGGCCTGAATACACCCTCAGAAGCCAGTCTCCAGCAACCTTTGAATATCTATGGCTGCTTGTTCCCTGTGACTAGGTGGAACACCCAGGATTTTTCTTATGGGGGGAGTGGCAAAGGGAACTGAGTATCCTCTGGATATGATGCTTTGTACCCAATTGTCTTTTGTTAATTTTAGCCAGGCATCTAGGTACAAAGAAAAGCATCTCCCGACTACCTCCAGAGATGGACAGGCAGGCCTCCTCCCAGAAGCCCTGATAGGGCTTCCCAAAGAAATGGTCTCCGTCACCCAGATTCTGTGGACCCCCTCTGCTGCATGGGTGGTGTCTTCCATTATTACCCCCTCCTATGCCACTAGAGGGGGGGGGGTTCACCATGAATGTCATGGAAAGCTCCTTGAGTTTTACAGAATCACATCTTCTCTCCCCTCTGACCTCTGGGGTAAGGTCTGGTAGGGGTGGAAAAATGGACTCCGACGACAGAGTCTTTCCATCCTGCTAACTCCTGATAAGCCTTTCCTTCACTTTGGGTCCAAAAAGGGATGAGCAATCAAAAGGAGTGTTAAAGGATGACAAAGGACTCCAGAAAGGAACATTAAGTACATCCAGGAATGTCTCCTAAGAGCAATTCCTGTACCCGCTGCCCTACTCGTTCCATCAGCTGCATACAAGACCACATGCATGGAAGAGTTTACAAGAGAATTAAGGTACCTTCTCTGAGACCCCCCGCAGCTACTGAACCCTGCAGAGTATCTCCTAGTTCTTTAAGGAGATCTCTTTGCAACCTAGTAAAGTGCATTAGATAGTTCAGCGATCAGAGAGCAAAAGTCGCTGAACTAAACATGCGCTTACCACATCTGTCCATGATCCTAGAATACTTATTAGGAGGATGGACAGATGTAGAAGTTTGACAGTTCCTTCTTGGTAGTTACCGCCACCACCATAGCATCAATGGGCACTCCTTTGGTCAGGAAGGTCTTGTCCTGGAGGAAGTTATACATTTATTAGGCCTCCTAGGTACAGGCTCCGTGGTATCCAGGGACTCCTACTCCCTTTGAGAAATTAGCTCAATCAGCTCATCAAAGGGTGGAGACACCCAAGTGGTGGAGGGCTGAGACCCATAAGCCTTCAGCAGGACTGAGTCATCATCAGTACGGTTAATGGGCTTCCAGCCACATCTCTACTTAAGAATGTCCAGGATATCTATGAAGGAGATATCCTCCAAGGGGGACCGTGTGGACCCTTCTGACTCATCTAAGTTAGTGTCCGAAGTGACGGATTCCTGTGGGGAGTCCAGATGCTTCCTCTTGCAAAGTCTCTTCCTAGGAACCTATTCAGTGGGAGCTTCTGGAGAGGTCTCGGAAGAGCAGGGCTCATCCAATGGGGCTTCCTGAGGCTCAGGGTCTCTACGCGTTAGAGGGATGTGTGATGTAGAGGTAGACACTGGTTCTTTGAGGAAGGAGCTGCTGGTTCTGATGGTGTGGTTATTGGCATGGACAACACCCTCCTCACAGCATCGAAGGCACCTTGGTTCCGATGTGAAGAGACCTCCGTATCCAAAGATATGGAAAATTCCCACGATGCCAAAACAGAGGGCTCCGAGCCTGAGGTAGGAGCCGAGCTCACCCGAGCCGTGGCCCCAAGAGGCAAAGTCAGAACTGAAAAATCAGTCTGACTAACCTCCCTGGATATGACCGGCGAGTGTCGGCCTCTAGACCCCTAGGTCGGCACTGAAGATGTCAGGGTAGTTAGGACTGACAAGCCTGAAGCAGGTGTCTGACCCGAAGACTCCACAACCATCAGCTCCGAGCACTCCGGCTCTGAAACTTCGAGACAGATCAGAGGAGGAACAGAAAAAAGTGGGAGGGATTTTGTTGGTTCCGAAGTCACAGGGATCAGCCCAGATAAAAGTTTGGCAAGCGCCGGTGTCTGCAGAAGCCTCTGCACCACACAATCCATGTTCATATCAAAGTCTGCTTGAGGACCAAAAAGAATGAATAGATGAAGCCACAGACTGTAATATTGGGGACTTCAAGGAAGGAGACACCATCTCCAATACCGGGGACCGGCTCCTAACCATAGCAACAGTCAGCTCCGATGACAGTGGAGCTGATGTTGAAGATTTCTCCAGCCTTGATTTGCTGGTCGACGGGCTTTTCCTCAGTTCTGACGAACCCGAAGAAGTTTCTGAATGTCTGCCACGGTTGTCTTTATCCAGTGACTCCTGAAATGAAGATTTCAATAAACCTCTATCCATTAATTTTCTCTTTCATTCATGCAACACCCTGGAACTAAAAGAGTGGCATACAGAACAGTTTTCCTGTAGGTGTACCTCACCTAGACAGTATACGCAATCAGTATGTCCAGAGATGGACATTTTTTGTCCACACTTGGGGCATTTTTTTTAAATCCAGATTTGCATTTTTCCTTCTCCTGTTGAGACATATCAAACCACCAACTCCAACATCTAATGAAAGAAAATGGAAACCTATAGAAAAATATGCAGGCTTGTCAGACAATGGGAATTACTACTAGCTCTCTAATATAAATGGGCTGTTTCCCAATAAGCACACAGCAAAAATGTCTAAATTAGTTTAACTAGACTAAAGCTAACACTATCAATGAAACTACTGGTAGAAAGGCAATACAATAAGGGCTAAACAACAAAACGGCCACAGTTTTAACAAACAAGTACTAGCCCTCTAAATTAAATGGGCTCTAAAAATCACACACACACTATAGAAGCTTATTACAATTACTTTATAAGAAAACGACTAGAATAAAGAGTCTATGGGTTAGGGGGATAACCAAGGCCTAAAAATACGGCCACAACAATAAACTACGAAAAACTGCTAACAGCACACTAAAAAATGCCTGAAATACTATACAAAATGAAACTTATAAGATATACTTAATCTACTGATGAAATCTCAAGGAAACTTTCCAACAAAATGAATAAGAACTATTCTTTTTTTTTTTTTTTTTTACTGGTCAGAGCTGGTGAACGCCCGATTTAGTTGCAGCGACAAACAAGATCTGAGGGAAGCACAAGATGCATCATGGGATAGGCAGTTGGCCTCGAGCTGGTTGAAGACCTCGAGCTTTTGAAGTTGGCCAAGTTGGAGCCAAGGACTGGCTCCGAACCCATCAGTAAGAATGAATGGCGAGATGGAACAACTTCACACCGTACCTTTTAGACTTGCGTCCAAAAAGTTCAACCTTGGTCTCAGACTATAACACATTTTCCCACATGCTTTTGGGAGACGATGTATTGTTTTGAAAATTTTAGCATGGCCTGGATGTTTTTTATGTGTAAGAAAAGGCTTCCGTCTTGCAACCCTACCCCACAGTCCAGACATATGGAGAATACGGGAGATTGTTGTCACATGTGGTACACAACCAGTACTTGCCACAAATTCCTGCAGCTCCTTCAGTGTTGCTATAGGTCTCTTGGCAGCCTCCCTGACCAGTTTTTATCTTGTCTTTTCATGAATTTTGGAGGGACGTCTACTTCTTTGCAACGTCACCGCTGTCCCATATTTTTTCCACTTTTTGATAACTGTCTTCACTATGTTCCATGGTATATCCAATGCTATGGAAATTTTCTCCTGACTAATAACTTCCAACAATGAAATCCCTTTGATGCTTTGTAAGTTTCCTGTGAACCATGGCTTTTGTTGTAGCAGGCAAATGAGTAAATGTCAGGAAAGTCCTACTAGGACAGCTGAACTTTATTTGGGGTTAATCAGATTCTCTGTAATTGATGGCAGGTGTGTACCCAAGAAGACTGAATGCTGTAATTAAATGAAAAGGTGCTTCAACAAAGTATTAGTTTAAGGGTGTTCATAGGTTCATAGGTTCATACTAGGCTATCTGCCCAAGGGCATTTATAAGCCTAGCCATAGTTTTGTGGCTTACGCCACCCCTTAGTTTGGAGAAACTATGCCCATTATTTAGCTGTGCCTCTGTCGAGCAGTGACACTGAGGTAACCCCTGGGGTGTATCTGCGATCTCCCATCCATTGGTCAAGATTCCTCTTGAACAAGGCCAGCGAGGTGCTCTCCCTCACATAAACCGGGATTTTGTTCCACAGCATAGGGAGTCTTTGGGTGATGAATCTATCCCTCCAGCACATCCTATTAATAACCGTGTCGAGGTTTAAGTCACCCGCCCTTGTGGCTCTGAGGGATCTAGATTTTTTGAGATGAAGCATATTCATCAAATCTGGGTTTGACATGGCCTTGTATGTCAGGCATAGGTCACCTCTGAGTAAGCGGTACGCAACTGAATATAACTGGTGTTCTTTCAGTCGTGCAGCATAAGACAGATTTTTGAGACCCTTTATCCTTTTGGTGAGGAACTTTTGTGGCCTCTCCAGCTGCTGCAAGTAAGGGAGACTATGACTTCCCTTGATCTAGATGTGAATCCCTTCATGATAAGGTGGGCAATGTAGAAGGTCTTCCTAACTACTTTAGCAATATGAGTGTCGAATGAAAGGCTACTGTCAACCTGGGTTCCCAGGTCCCTAATAACTTCTTCTGTGTTCAGGGGATTGCCACCTATATGGTAGCTAGGGGTAACCTTATTTTTCCCGAAGGGTATGACTATGCATTTCTTGGCATTTAACTTGAGGCCATGGCTCTGGCACCAGTTATCCATTTCTGTGAGACCCTTCTGAAGGATATCTGTGTCGGATGTGTTCTCAACTCGGCCCAGTTTACAGTCATCTGCGAACTTTGTCAGCCATAACCCTCCTGTGTTTGCTTGTACTTCAGAAAAGTAGATGCCAAACAAGAGTGGGCCCAGGACTGAGCCCTGTGGGACACCACTTGTGACAGGCTTAGAGTCTGACATGGCGCCAGCAACTCTGACCCTGTGGGTTCTGTCACTCAGCCAGTTTGCAACCCATCTTGTAATGTATGGGTTTACATTTAAGTTGATGAGTTTTTCAATGATACCTGGGTGGGGTATTGTATCGAAAGCCTTCGCCAGGTCTAGGTAGGCTGTATGGACTGCCTTTCCCTCGTCAATGGCCCTGGTGACTGTTTCAAAAAGTTTAAAAGGCATGATCTGCCTTTGACAAAGCCAAACTGGGTCGGATCCAAAGTCTGCAAATTCCCTATGTCTTTATTTATGAGATCCATTATGATCCTTTCCATGGCTTTGCAGATCAGGCTTGTCAAGCTAATGGGACGGTAATTTCCAGGGTCGGTGGAGGCACCGCCTTTGTGGAGTGGGACCACAGTTGCTGTGCGCCACTCCCTGGGTACGTATCCGGAGGTGAGACTAAGATTAAACAGCTGTCCTAATTGTGGGTTTAATTCCTCGTTGAGATCATGGAGCACACAGCCGGGGACGCCATCAGGTCCCATGGATGCTGTGTTCTTTGCCTTGGAGAGAGCAGTTCTCACCTGAGCGTTGGAGATGTTTGGGGGGCTACAATCATTTGGTATAGATATCTCTTCTTTAGGCGGAGGGTGGGGAGAAGTTTGCACTGAACCTGTCAGCCAGTATGTTGGCAATGTCTGTAGGATCAGTAATCTTCACATCATTTTGAACTAATTCTGAGCATATCTTGAGTTTCCTCCTAGGTTTCTGACATAGCTAAAGAATGCTTTATGGTTGTCTTTAGAGTCCTTAGCTATTTTTTTCTCAAAATTAGCTTTGGATGATTTTATGAGAGCTCTTAGCTTTTTACTTATAGTGATCAGCGGTTTCTTGGATTTTGCTCTATCTTGTAGTAGCTTTCTCCTTTTATTGTAGAGTTTGTTTATGGCTGGGGTCCACTAGACTGGACGCTTGCCTTTGGTACAAAGAGTCTTTGTTTTGCTTGGGATTGCCTGATCCATGCAGCCCTGCAGGTGCTGGTAGAAGGCATTTGTAAGTGATTCAGCGGTTTGAGTAATGTTAACCGCCAGCTCAGGGGCCTTAAAGGAGACCACACACTAGTCTTTAGAAGTGTGAAGTCGGCTTTCGAGAAGTTCTTTACTGTGGTCTTTTTCATTTCGGGTGGGGGCGGGATGAGGACCTCCAGCGAGATTAGTTTGTGATCAGATCTCACCAGTGAGGGGTATACTTCTGGCATTGAACATTGTGCTCCCATGTTCGTGATGATGAGATCAAGTATGTTCTCTCCTCTTGTGGGGATGGTGACTAGTTGTTCCATGGCATTTGAGTTTATGAATTCCAGGAACTTTTGGGCTTGAGTAGTGTTCCCAGTCTATATTAGGGTAGTTGAAGTCACCTAGTATGATGGTGTTCGGAGATACATTTATCCCCTCCAGTGTTTTCAGGAAGGCCATGTGAGGTTCCTGAGTTTGCGAGGGTGGCCTGTAACATGCTACAATTTGCAAAGCAGTCTTGCCTATGGTTAATTGCACCTGGATGGTTTCCGATGCATCGTGCGATGCCACCAATCTTGAGGTGTGGGTGTCCTTGATGAATATGGATACCCCTCCTCCTTTCTTGGTATTGTCCGGGTTTTGTGGCCGGAATGCATGATATGAGGTAAAACCTGATAGTGCTGGGGTGCTCTCAGGAGCCTTGAACCAGGTTTCTGTCACAGCACAGACATCGATGTTCTCCATACTGAGAAGGGCCTCGAGTGCGTGCATCTTGAGGTTGAGACTTCTGGCATTGAGCAGCATTACCCTTAGTTTTTTTTCTTTGTTTTGTTCTAGGGTGGTAGGTTTAGAATTTGAGCCTTGCCTAAAAAAGGCACTATGGGGGTGGCAAGAGCCTTTGCCAAAATCCGGAATCCCAGCGGTGACAAGTGCAAGCCATCCCTTGAAGCAGCGTGGCTTGTCCAGCATGTCATCCCAGGCAGACAGACATTGGATCCCCTTTGAATGACACCAGAGTTTAAGCCAATTGTTAAAACTGATCATCTTATCTCTGTATTGTGGCATCATTCTTGGTGAAGGTAGGATACTGCTCAAGGTCAGGGTCATACCTGCCTGGGCTACATAATCAGAGAGCTCCTCTATGTCTCTTTTCATGTAGTCCAGGGAGGTACGTCTCAGGTCGTTTACACCAGCGTGGACAATGATTGAGTCGTACTTGTACCTGCTGTTAAGAGACCTGAGTGCATGCGTTATGTGGCGGATTCTAGCACCCGACAGGCAGCTTACTGTGACCTTCTCCTTACTCAGTCTGGTGAGCGGGACGTCAGTGTGTCTGACTATGGAGTCACCAATGACTGTGTGTCTGGCATAGTGTTTGGCCTTAAGGGCTGTGACTGCTTGACACTCTGACTGTGTGGTCTATGTGATGCAGGTGTTGTGTTCTGAGGTGGTAGTTGTTTGGGTGTCTGCTTTGGTGGCCTCTGCTGTTCTGGTAGATTTTTGATCAGAGCCTCCGAGTATGTCTTTGTGTGTTTATGTGTATGATTTGAGGTTGTGATGGTATTATGTGAGACTGGGTCTATAGTGTGTGTGGTTACCTTCTCATCCTGTCTGGTCTTGCCAGTCCTATGTTGAGAGAGCTCAGCCTCCAGTTTGGCCGTATAGTTGCATCTCTCACATGTATTTGTGTTTTGTGGGAGGAGGAGAGGGTTGTCTTGTGTACATGAGGCAATTGTAACATTGCCTCAATAATCCCAGGTTCACCAGCTGAGCAGGAGAGGATATTAGCAACAGATCCCTCGACATGCTAGAAGGAATAGACAGAAAAACTTAAAAAAAGCTTTTGGGGATGTGGGTGACCGAGAAATGGGGTCTGCTTTTTTTGGGCACACAAAGTATTCATTTAAGGATGTGCACACTTATGCAACCAGCGTATTATATGCTTTTAATTTTTTATATTTTTCCCCCAACAGATTTGTTTGTTTTTCAATTGAACTGTACAGGTTACAGGTCACATTAAAGGTGGGAAACGTTTTTAAATTATTTATTGTTGTCTCATTTTTTTATATTGCAAAAACCTGGCATTTTAGCAGGGGTGTGTTACACTTTTTATATCCACTGTAAATCTAAAGGACCACATTCTTTTCTTAAGAAGGAACATTTTTAGAAATGAGATGATCAGTTAGACAGTGGCAACTTTACTCTTTATGTTGGGTGTGTCAGTGTTCATGAAACAGTCAATGCAGTAGATTTAAGGGCAAACAATTAAGTATTTTGTACTGTTTGGATAAATGGCGAACACATACAGCTCAAAGTTGACACAGATTCCAAGTGCAATGTTATGTCAACAGAAACATTTGCTAGTGTGTGTAAAAGTGAAAGGCTTGATTTGACAAGGTGTGTGAATCTTGTTGATTATGGAGGTAAATAAATTCAAACTGAAGACTTAGTAGTGCTTCCCTGTTTCTCTGCTGGAAGAAGCAATGACTTATTATTTTATGTGGTCAAGACGCATGTCCAGTCATAATGAGGGCTCAGAGATGCTTTGAAAATGGGACTGCTTTCATTTAATAAGGAAGTACACCATGTTAGCTTAAAAGACCACTACTCTAATTTTGCCCAGCACATTTTCTACCTATGCAGATCTTTATGAAGACAAACTAGGCAAGCTTCCAGTTGTGTACTCCATGAAGTTAGACCCAGAGGTCAGTCCAGTTGTCGGGCCAGCACGAAAAGTTCCAATAGCCATGCAGGACAGAGTCAAAGCAGAATTAGAAAAAATGGTGCGACAAGGTTAGATTTCTCTAGTTGCAACTCCACCTGAATGGGTTATCTTCCATGGAGGCAGCTCATAAGAAAAGCTCAGATGGCATCAGAATATGTATTGTCCCGTGAGTTTTGAATAAAGTGCTAAAAAGACCTCATCATCCAA
Organism: Protopterus annectens; assembly: GCF_019279795.1. Lineage (NCBI taxonomy): Eukaryota > Metazoa > Chordata > Ceratodontiformes > Protopteridae > Protopterus > Protopterus annectens. Next base: position 1,431,573,085 of record NC_056743.1, on the reverse strand, counting down.
TGCACGCAGTTGAAGATGCCATAACCTTGATGCCAAATGCCACTATTTTTTCTGTCTTAGATGCAAAGAGTTAATTTTGGCAATTTCAAAATGCTCACTACTTTCAGTACTCCATTTGGCAAGGTGCAGATTTTTGAGAATGCCATTTGGGATAAATTCTGCAAGTGAAGTCTTTCAATGAGCAATGGAGCAACTTTTTTCTGGGTATCCTTGTGCTATCATAGTAGACGACATACTAGTAGGAGGTAATGGTGAAGCAGAACATGACAGAAACTTCAGAAAAGTTCTAGAAAGGGCACGTCAAGTTAATCTTAAACTCAACCCACAGAAATGCAAATTCAGGCTGCAAGAGGTTTGTTATGTTGGTCATTTATTTACAAGTACAGGCTTAAGACCATCTCCTTCAAAGCAAACAGCCAATCTCGAGATGCCAGCTCCAGACAATGTTCAAGCCCTGCAACGTTTTCTTGGCATGGTGAGTTACTTAGGCAAGTTCATTTCAGACTTGAGCCAACTTTCAGCACCACTCAGAGAGCTGACTTGTAAAGCTGTATCCCGGTCTTGGTTGCAGCAACACCAAAGAGTACTTGATGTCCTGAAACAGAGAATTGCTAGCCTGCCAATGCTCAAGTACTATGATGTTCACAAGCCAATTGCACGTTCCTGTGATGCTTTGAAATTTGGTCTTGGTGCAGTCATTCTACAAGAAGATCAACCTGTTGCCTGTGCATCAAGAACTCTTAACCAAACTGAACAGCAGTATGTCCAGACTGAGAAAGAGCTTTTGGCAATTGTGTCTGCATGTTCGAAGTTCCATGATTATGTTTATGGTAAACTTATCCAGATTGAAACAGATCACCAACTTTTATTCACTATCTTGAGAAAGCCAATGCATTCAGCGCCTGCCCGACTACAACATATGATGCCGAGACTGCAAACGTATAATTTCAATCTTGTCTACAAGAAAGCAAACCTCTTCATCTTGCTGATGCATTATACAGATCGCTCAGAAGCGCCACAGAACAGCATGAGAAAGAGAGTCTTAATTTTGAAGTCATGGAAGTGAAAATTCTTTCTTCCACAAATCTTGATGAGTTGAGAGATCACAATGCTACATATCCAGTTTTACAAAGGCCCAACCACTTTATGACTCAAGGATGGCCGTCAGAGCAATCTAGTTTACCTCAAGAAGTACAACCTTATTTTCCATACAGAGATGAGATTTTGGCTGACAAAGGTATAATTATGAAATATCCAAAAGTAATTGTTCCAAAGACATTGCAACCAGAGTACATTACGATCTTGCATCGTGGTCACGCAGGAATTGAATCTACCAAGAGACAGGCGAGAGAGAAAGTATTTTGGCCTTCTATGTCAAAAGACATTGAGAGAGAGCACTTTCATCTTGTTCAGTATGTAAGAGTACTAAGCCACGTTCAGTATGTAAGAGTACTAAGCCACATCAACAGAAACAACCAATTCAGTTAAACCAGATTCCCAGACTACCATGTACGAGTCCACACAAAGTTATTTATGACAATGGCACACAGTTTGCAAGCCAACAGTTGAAAAGATTTGCTGAAGAATGGGACTTTACTCCTGTCACAAGTAGCCCCGAGTACCTGCAGTCAACTGGTTTAGCAGAATGTGCCATTCAAAGTGGAAAACAGTTACTTGAGAAGTCAAAATGAGACAATAGTAATGTTTTCCTCAATCTCTTGAATCTCAGAAATGTTCCACGTGATCAACATCTTGTTAATAAGGAGAAATTAATTGTAGGCACTAAGCAGCCTATAACTGCAAAGTACCTTGCAAAGGTAAGGGAAAATAGCTCTTTTACTTTACAAAAAAAGCATCTAAACAGGCACGTCGAAGGGTCAGTTTCCGGTGATTTCTCCTGTCCACCTGGTAAACCTAGGCATACTGGGGCAATGCAGCAACTGCCTCATGTACACAGACAACCCTCGCCTCCTACCACCCAACACTACAACCTGCGAGAGATGCACTTACACAGCCAAACTGGAAGCAAAGCTCTCTCCAGCCAGGATTGTGCTAGACAGTCAAGAGGAGAAGGTCAACACCTGCACTACACCTCAAGCAACACATAGCCCTTCAAAACCCACACCATCAACACCCACACATAGCAACACTAAACCCACATATGTGGAGGCCCTTAATATTAACTTGCCCAAGTAACAAGGACCTCCGAAGCTGAAACGCAAACAAACACCAGTCACAACCAAAGTGACACATAGCTCAAACATCAGTGTAACACCCAACAGCCCCTAAGGCAAGATAACGTATCCAACACTTTAGTCATAGGTGACTCTATAGTCAGGCACACTGATGTCCCACTCACCAGGCTGAACAAGGAGAAAATTACAGTCAGCTGCCTGTCGGGTGCCAGGATTTGCCACATAATGCATGCACTCAAGTCACTCCACAACAAGTACAAATTTGACTCTGTCATTGTCCATGTTGGAGTGAATGACTTGAGACGTACCTCCATGGACTACATGAAGAGAGACATGGAAGAGCCTTTGGATCATGTGGCCCAGGCAGGTATGACCCTAGCCCTGAGGAGCATCCTGCCTTCGCCCAGAATGATACCACAGTATAAGGACAAAATTATTGACTTCAACAATTGGTTAAGCTTCTGGTGTCATTCAAAGGGGATCCAGTATCTGTCTGCCTGGGATGACATGATCGACAGACCACGATGTTTAGCCAGAGATGGTCTGCACCTGGGATTCAGGTTACTGGCTAAAGCTCTTGCCACCCCTATAGTGCCCTTTTTAGGCAAGTTTCAAAGGAGAAAACCACCACCGTAACAGATACAAGCATGCAAAATCTGAAGGTAATGCTAGAAGTCTAAACCTCAAAATGCACTCTCTCAAGGCATTCCTAAAAATGGAGAAAATCGATATCTGTGCAGTAACTGAGACCTGGTTCAAGGCTCCAGAGAACACCCCTGCAATACCAGGCTACAACTCTTACCACCCTTTTCGGCCACGAAACCAAGACCGAAACACTAAAGGTAGAGGAGTGTCCATATTCACACCTCCAGGCTAGTTGCCCAACACAATGCATCTGAAACTCTGCAGGTGCAATTAACACTAGGTAAGACTGCAATCCAAATTATAGCTTGCTACAGATCCCCCACCATGCCCCAAAATTCTCACTACACCTTTCTAAACATACTGGAAATATTAAGATACAACCAAACACCCTAATACTGGGTGATTTCAACTACGCAGCCATTAACTGGGAAAAACTACTCGGGTACCAACACCTTTTCCCAACGGTTCTTGGAATTCATAAATTCCAGCGCCCTGGATCAACTAATCCATTGTCTCACCATGGGCTCCAATATCCTAGACCTGGTCATTCCGAACATGGGAGATAGATGTTCCGCGCCAGTGGTCACCCCCTCATTGGTCAGGTCTGACCATAAGCTAATCACCCTTGACATCCACATCCCAACCCCACCCCCCAGTAAGGAAACCAAAGCCAACTTCATGCTAAGTCAGAAGTGACAAACTTCATGACACCCATGCAGACGGGAGCTGAAAGTTCGACTGCTGAATCCTACAGAAAGGCACTGTACGAGCACAGCCACTCGTGCATGAATCGTGCCATCCCAAATACAACCAAGATGCTCTTCTTCAAAAAAAAAGAAGCCAATCTGGCGGTCCCCTGCCATAAACAAACTATACAACAGAAGGAAGAAACTGTTACAGAAAAGAGGAAAATCCCAGGATGCAAAAAACCTCCCTTACCAGCCTCAGTAAGAAGCCGAGATCCCTCATAGAAACCTCCAAAGTTAGTTATGAAAATAAAATTGTCAAAGATTCCAAAGATAACCACAAGGCATTCTATAGTTATGTCAATAATCTAAATGGCAATGCTCAGATCTGCTCTGAGCTTCAACAGAATGGCATTAAATATACTAATCCCAAAAATATTGCCAATATCCTGGCAGATCGATTTAGTGCCAACTTCACCCCCTCTCACCCCCTAAAAAGGGCCAATCTCAATACCAAAAGACTGCCAAATTCTGGTAATCACGACCACACAGATAGAAACCACACTCTCCAAAGCTAAGAATACAGCATCCATGGGACCAGATGACATCCCAGGCTGTGTACTACATGAACTACACAATTAACTGACACCTCACCTAAGTGTCATGTTTAATCACAGCCTCATCTCAGGTTTCATGCCCGCTGAGTGGCGCACAGCTACAGTTATCCCACTCCACAAGGGGGGTATCCACCTTGGATCCCTGGAACTACCATCCCATCAGTCTGACAAACTTGAGCTGCAAGGGCATAGAACACATTATCATGGAATTTATAAACAAAGACATTGGTAACCTTCAAACACTGGACCTCACACCCAGTTTGGGTTCGTGAAGAGCCGATCTTGCCTCCTGAACCTGATTGACTTCTTCAAATCAGTCTCCAGAGGTGTGGACGAGGGTAAGGTGGTCCACACAGCCTATCTGGACCTCAACAAGGCCTTCGACACCATCTCACACTCTGGAATCATAGATAAACTTACTAAGCTGGGCATAAATCTCTACGTCACTCGATGGGTTGCCAACTGGCTTACTGATAGAACCTAGTCTGTAAAAGTAGACGACTCCAAATCCAGCTCCAAGTGACAAGTGAAGCACCTCAGGGTTCAGTCCTGGGACCGCTCTTGTTTGGCATCTACTTCTCTGAAGTACAGGCCAACACTAAGGGACTCTGGCTAACAAAGTTTAAAGATTACTATAAACTGGGAGCCATTATTGAATCCCCAAATTATGTAAATATTCTACAAAAGGTCCTTGCAGAAACAGATGCTTGGTGCCAGAGCCATGGGCTCAAGCTTAATGCCAAGAAATGTATAGTTATCCCCTTTGGGAAAAAACCATGTACCCATGAATTACTACATAGGTGGCAGTACACTAAACACCAAAAGTGTGATAAGAGACTTAGGTACACAGGTGGACAGTGGTCTCATCTTAGATAACCACATCACCACAACAGTCAGGAAATCCTTCTATGTGGCACACCTTATCACTAAGGGCTTTTCATCCAGAAAAAAGGAGGTCATTGTCCCAGTGTACTCATCCCTCATTAGACCCATTATAGAGTACAACGCCCCATTTGGTATGTACCTCACAAGATATCCGCAACATCTGGAAAGGCCGCAGAAATCCCTCACTAAAAGAATCACAGGCCTAAAGCAGATGCCCTATGCTGACTGTCTAAAAAACTCCAGCTATACTCTGTGGCATATAGTCTACTCAGAGGTGATCTCTGCTTAACATACAAAGCCATGTCATACCCTGAGCTGTTGGACATGCTCCACTTAAAATCCCTCAAAGCCACACGCTCCAGGGATTTAAAGCTTGTCATCACAATGAACAAAATATGCTGGAGGGATAGGTTCCTGACCCACAGACTCCCCATACATGTCAAGCAGATCACATACTTGGCCCTCTTCAAAAGGAACCTTGACGACTGGATGGGAGATAGGAAACTCAACCCGGGGATCACTTCAGTCACCCTGCTAGAGAGGGGTCCAGGGAAGTAAATATTGTGGGAAGAAACATCCAGGGAATTGTTATGGCTAGGCCTGTATAGAGCCTAGGGCCGATAGCCTAGTACCAACCTATGGTTCACCTGCTCAGAGACTTCTGTCATGACAAACCAGAACCACATTACCAGTAGGTAGTCAATTATTGGTTCCATGTGTCCAGAACAGCAGATCAGTGAAAAGCAATCTGCTGAAGAAGCGTTTCACTCAGAAGTCATATTACAATAAGACCAGCAGACTGCTCAATCCATTATGACAGGGAGAAGTGGTAAGGGTGCAACGTCCAAAGGTTATGATCAGACTGGTGTTGTGAAGAATATTTGTCCAGAGCCGAGATCGTACATTGCGGCATCAGAAAGAGCAATCTTTATGCAGAACTGAAGGCATTTTCAATGCAAGCCTATACCACAGCATACAGCCTGTGAGAGAGACTCTGCATCTCAGAGTGAGTCGTCCGGTGTTCCAATTCCAGAGGAAGCTCCAGAGGACATTCCTGTTCCTTTAACAAATCCAGAAGTTCCTGCTACGAGTTGTCCACAGCAGACTGTCCCTGTTGCTAAATTTAGTCCCAAGTGTTATGTTACGAGAGATGGTTGAATCTCAAAACCCTGTAACAGATATGAAGCAACTTGGACATGAACATTGTATTGTGTTCCTGATGTACATAGTAATGCATGCGTATCTCTGATACTGTTTCATAAATAAAGGCAATCTTTTTAAGAGGGAGTATGTACATCAATGTGTGTGTATGCATCTTTAAGAAGCTATCCAAGGGTTTGCACAAGTGCATAAATACTGAGCATGTGCAAGCCTGACTGGCATTTTGTAGTTAGCTGTTGAGATGTGAACATGTATGTATGCAAGTTCTGTCTGTTAACTCGTTTGTTCGTATTGTATGATTCTGCTAGCCACAAGCCACTTTGCCAGAGATGGTCCGCACCTGTCAACCCTGGGATTCAGGTTACTGGCTAAAGTTCTTGCCACCCCATATAGTGCCTTTTTTAGGCAAGGTTCAAAGGATAAAATCACCACCATAACAGATACAAGCATGCAAAATCTGAAGATAATGCTACTCAATGCTAGAAGTCTAAACCTCAAAATGCACTCTCTCGAGGCACTCCTAAAAATGGAGAACATCGATATCTGTGCAGTGACTGAGACCTGGTTCAAGGCTCCAGAGAGCACCCCCGCAATACCAGGCTACAATTCTTACCACACTTTTCATCCACAAAACCAAGATTGAAACACTAAAGGTGGAGGAGTGTCCATATTCACCAAGGATATTCACACCTCCAGGCTAGTTGCCCAACACAATGCATCTGAAATTCTCCAGGTGCAACTAACACTAGGTAACACTGCAATCCAAATTGTAGCTTGCTACACATCCCCCACCATACCCCAAGATTCTCACTACACCTTCCTAAACATACTGGAAAATATTAAGATACAACCAAACACCCTAATACTGGGTGATTTCAACTACCATGCCATTAATTGGGAAAACTACTCGGGTACCAACTCCTTTTCCCAACGGTTCTTGGAATTCATAAATTCCAATGCCCTGGATCAACTAATCCACTGTCCCACCAGGGGCTCCAATATCCTAGACCTGGTCATTACCAACATGAGAGATAGATGCTCCACACCAGTGGTCACCCCCTCATATTGGTCAGGTCTGACCATAAGCAAATCACCCTTGACATCCACATCCCACCCCCACCCCCCCCAGTAAGGAAACCTCCTTAAAAAACTTCTCCAAAGCCAACTTCATGATACTGAAGTCAGACGTGACAAACTTCACAACAACCACTCAGATGGGATCTGGAAGTTCGACTGCAGAAAGGCACTGTACGAGCACATCCACTCGTGCATGAATCGTGCCATCCCAAATAGAACCAAGATGCTCTTCTCCAAAAAAAGGAAGCCAATCTGGTGGTCCCCTGCTATAAACAAACTATACAACAGAAGGAAGAAACTGTTGCAGAAAAGAGGAAATTCCCAGGATGCAAAAAACTCCCTCATCAGCCTCAGTAAGAAGCTGAGATCCCTCATAAAATCCTCGACAGCTAGTTACGTAAATAAAATTGCCAAAGATTCCAAAGACAACCACAAGGCATTCTATAGTTATGTCAAGAATCTAAATGGCAATGCTCAGATCTGCTCTGAGCTACAACAGAATGGCATTAAATATACTGATCCCAAGGATATTGCCAATATCCTGGCAGATCGATTTAGTGCCAACTTCTCTCCCCTCTCACCCCCCTTAAAGAGCCCATCTCAATACCAAAAGATTGCCAAATTCCAATAATCACAGCCACACAGGTCGAAACAGCACTCTCCAAAGCTAAGAATACAGCATCCATGGGACCAGATGACATCCCAGGCTGTGTACTACATGAACTACAAAATGAACTGGCACCCCACCTAAGTGTCATGTTTAATCATAGCCTCACCTCAGGCTTCGTGCCCACTGAGTGGTGCACAGCTACAGTTATCCCGCTCCACAAGGGAGGATCCGCCTTGGATCCTGGGAACTACCATCGCATCAGTCTGACAAGCCTGATCTGCAAGGGCATGGAACTTATAAACAAAGACATTGGCAACCGTCAAACACTGGACCCCACCCAGTTTGGGTTTGTGAAGGGCCGATCTTGTCTCCTGAATCTGAGTGACTTCTTCGAATCGGTCTCCAGAGCTGTGGACAAGGGTAAGGCGGTCCACACAGCCTATATGGACCTCGCCAAGGCCTTCGACACCATCCCCCATTCTGGAATCATAGATAAACTTACTAAGCTGGGCATAAATCCCTACGTCACTCGATGGGTTGCCAACTGGCTTATTGACAGAACCCAGACTGTAAAAGTAGCCGACTCCAAATCCAGCTCCAGACAAGTGGAGTACCTCAGGGTTCAGTCCTGGGAGCACTCGTTTGGCATCTACTTCTCTGAAGTACAGGCCAACACTAAGGGATGCTGGCTAACAAAGTTTGCAGATGACTGCAAACTGGGAGCCATTATTGAATCCCCAAATGATGTGGATATTCTACAAAAGGGCCTTACAGAAACAGATGCCTGGTACCTGAGCCATGGGCTCAAGCTTAATGCCAAGAAATGTATAGTTATCCCCTCTGGAAAAAAACATGTTCCCATGAACTACCACATAGGTGGCAGGACACTAAACATCGAAAGTGTGATGAGAGACTTAGGGACACAAGTGGACAGTGGTCTCACTTTCGATAACCACATCGCCACAACAGTCAGGAAATCCTTCTACATGGCACACCTCATCAATAAGGGCTTTTAATCCAGAAAAAAAGGATGTCATTGTCCCACTGTACTCATCCCTCATTAGACCCATTATAGAGTATAATGTCCCATTTGGTATGTACCTCACAAGACATCTGCAACAGCTGGAAAGGCCACAGAAATACCTCACTAAAAGAATCACAAGCCTAAAGCAGATGCCATATGCTGACCATCTAAAAAACTCCAGCTATACTCTGTGGCATATTGTCTACTCAGAGGCGATCTCTGCTTAACATACAAGGCCATGTCAAACCCTGAGCTGTTGGACATGCTCCACTTAAAGAAATCCCAATCCCTCAGAGCCACATGCTCCAGGGATCTAAACCTTATCATCACAATGAACTAAACATGCTGGAGGGATAGGTTCCTGACCCAGAGACTCCCCATACTCTGGAATAGACTGCCCATACATGTCAAGCATAGCGCCTCATTGGCCCTCTTCAAAAGGAACCTTGATGACTGGATGGGAGATGGGAAATTCACCCCGGGGATGATGTCAGTCACCCTGCTAGACAGGGGCCCAGAGAAGTAAATATTGTGGGAAAAAATTTCCAGGGAATTGTTATGGCTAAGCTTGCACAGGCTTTAGGGCCGATAGCCTAGTACCAACCTATGAACCATTCTGATGTGTTTCTATGTATTAAAGCATATAAACGAAAATCCCAGCTTTCTTGTTATTTATGTTAGATATGAACGAGTGACTAAAGCACATTCTACAGAACTATCTTCCCAGTCAGACTCAGTCATTGTGATCCAGTGACCAAAAACTCTTCTCAGTCTACAAACTTAGCAAATCTGCTGGGCATTGTCTGTACGTGTACAAAGTTGCTAAGGCCTGGAACTCCATACCTGTATCCATCAGGTCTATATCCTCCCTCCCATCTTTCAAAGCTGCTCTGAAAGATTTCTGGCTTTACTCTTGTTCACATCCAGGATAAACTATACCCCCAAATGTGAACAAGTACCTTTTCATTTCTTATTCCTCCTTAACTCTCCCTTCTTCATTTACTTCCTTACTGCTATCAAATTCTCCTCCCTGACTTTCTCTCTAAACACAGCATAAGCCTATTTCTCCCTCACTTCATATTGCAATTCCAGTTTGTATTAGACTAACATACCTTTAATTTCTCTACAAACTGTCTAAAATTTCTCTAATGAAATGATTGTCATATAACTGTATCAATTCTTAACCAATGTTTTTATATTATGTTTAATTTGTTATAATTATATAAACCGAAGATATTTTTGTTTTATTTTTGAAGTTCGTGAAATTATTGTTCTTAATATATTTTGTAGTAATTTGGAGCTTTTCTCCCTGGGCCTCCACTCAGTCAGACTTTCCCAGTAATCAAATGTCAGTAAATACATGAGAGGCATGATGCTTACACACACACACACACACACACACACACACACACACACACACACACACACACACACACACACACACACACACACACACACAGCTGAGGCCATTATACTCCATATAATAAGTGTGTTTGTGGCCAAATATGAGAATGTTTGTTTAATTCCCTCCGGTATAACTCTCAATTGTCCCTGATTTTGAAGGACACCTTGATTTTGGCTGAAACATTTATTCTGTACCGCCTAATATTGGGGATTTGGGGAGAAAATGTAGTGGACTACAATAATGACAGCTATTATAACTACACATTTTCTTTACTTCTGAAAACAAATTTTAATTCACAGTCTATTATGTTGTCAACTTTTTATATCAGCATGGATAAGTTTGTCTCGTTCAATCATCATGCTTCCTCCATAGTCAGGAAATTCAAGGGAATATCTTGATTATTTTTGGATTTGTCCCCGATTCTGGAGCTTCCATAAGCAATGGACAGGATGCCTACCACCACTATGTGCTACTTATTACTTGCAAAGCACCTTTCAGTCAGTCTCATGATAAATTCCTACATAAAACATAGCTGTTCTTCTCTTCTGCTGTGCTTTATTTTATAAGGCAGTACTAAGTTTACTTATTTATTTAATTATTTATATTTCTTACTGGGTAAGTTTCTGACTGGACTGAAAGCCCATTTTCAACTGAGACCTACAGAGAAAAGCTCCATACATATACAACAAAGTTATACAAAATAGTACAGAGACAAATAGTACAAAAATTAAGACATAGGAAAAACTTATGACAGGTAATTACAGTACAATGAAAAGCATCGTCAGTACAAAGACAGAACTGACACAAACTACTATGAGCATGGGGGATGAAACAATATACACAGAGTGTGAAATAAGATGAACAGACTATAAAATTGGTATGCATGTAATATGGTTAACAAATAATCAGAGGCAGGAAAGTAAGTGCTAACTAAGTCTTATCAAAAACTGGGCCTTGCTGTTGTCAGCTTACCTAGGTACTAAGCGCTGGTCTTCTTAAACCAAGTTTGACATTCGTTTACATGGTCAAATGAGGCTGATACTTACAAGTAAAAATAAAATGCACATCTGAAGGCAATGTTATTAGCAATACATACATATACACACACAGCCATGGATTTTCAGTGTCAAATGGACTAAACACAAGTTGTTAGTGTCATTTTATCTACAGGTGATACTTCTGAACAGTTAAACAGCAGTACGAAATAGTCAGTCTTTCCAACTATCAAGGTCACCGTTCTGACTCTGACCACAAACTTGTAATTTTTATTTAGAGCAAACATAAATGGTGGTGGTGTTGGGGAGTGGGGGGGTGCAAAGAAAGCAATGGTCCAGTTTTATAACTTCCTGTATTCAACTGTTTCAAAACACACATTCATCTGCGAGAAAGCAGCTAGACTTACTGTTTTCTGTCTTAACGAAGTTAAACAATGGCTTGCAAAGTATGCACTTTTATAAATGAAGTTCTGACTTCATCTTTCCTTCTTACTTATAACAGCAATAAGCACTGAAGAAACACCACACGATGAAAGTAACTGACACTGTAGGTGTGTGCACTTAGCCAAACTGACAAATGTATTTGAACTAAGCACTTGCATGGCTAGCACCGCTTCACACAACTGTACAACTTGGAGGGTGACTAAGCTTTCACTTCAGTCACTGCCTCTTTAGAAATGTCTGCTTAAAGACAGATACATAACATGTGTTAACTAGGGTAGACATGATACAAGTGCTCAAAAAAGATTAAAGAAAAACTGACTGTAAGATCTCCATACTACAGAAAATAATAAATTTACATTATTCTAATAAGTGCAAACTGCTTAAGTCTACATTATAAACTTGCACTCATTCATAACTCCAAGTCTTTATCCTGATAACAAGAGCACAAGTCCTTTGCTGACGCTGATGTAAAAGTATTGTCATGCCAAGAAAAATACGTCACATTGTACATTCTAAAAGGTGACCATCTTTACATAGAAAATCAGAAACAAAGTGAAACAGAAAGAACTAACATTAGATGCTCTGCAACAAAAACCTTCAAATAAAATCAGACTAAAACTGGAGGTTCTACATAACTAAACATCCATTTTTTGGCTAAAATAATCAAAACAAAATTATACAAGTTCGCTGTCTATTTACAGCTGCAATACATCTGCATTTAGTACATGTAGGATGGATAGTGGGAGACTACCTACCATCCTTACTTTCTTTACCTGAAACATTTAGCTGCCACCCCCCCACCCCCCAGAACCACTTGATCATTTTGCTTTTAAAGTCACTTTCACCGACCATGTCAAAAGGCTTGCTTGCTCCACTCCAAGCGCACCTTTGTAACAGCCCCCCGGAGAGGTTGTGTAAGACTTTGAAGGTTCATAGCCCATGAAAAGCGCTAACTTCTGCCATGTAGCAGTAACGAATAACTGAACACAATTAAAATACTGAACACTAATTGGTTAATTATAGTTTGAAATGCTTTTTGTTTGTATCTTCATTTGTCTGAAGGGTAGTCACCCGAAAGCACTTGCAGTACAGTGTTTGGATTTTATTTTGTTTTTTTACCTGCCATCGTATTTATCTGAAGAATAAATTATTTCCATATTATTTGGTAACTGCTTTTTTCTCTTTGGATTCAATATGACAGGTAGTAGACAGAATAAGAGATTCAACATGCTTCTTCATGCATATACGTTTCCTGCCAGGCCTCTGAGAAGACAGACCAATGGACAATGAAACTCTAACAGGTCAGGGTATCATGGAAAGAAAGTGCATGTTTTTTTTTAAATAGTTTTATTTAATTTAATGGGTAAGACCGGTGGACAAAAACATCCATTTTCAGGGATAAACCAGTTTTTAAGAGACTTGCACTGTCTCAAAAAATAAGGAAATGTAGACAGACAGAACCAAATTATCGAATACAGGAAGCAGCTCATTAACCACTCATAGCCTTAATCCTCTGCACTAACTGCTGTAAGTGTTCTGTGTCCTTTGACCTTATGTCTGACTAGTGGGACAGCTACAGACCTTGGCAAACAGACATCTGCAAACTGGATCAAGGCTGGTGTTGCAAGCACAGGTGCAAAGGGTGGTAAAATCAGAAGTATCTGCATCCATCGTGTTGATACCTTCACCAATGGAGCAACTTAGGACGAGACCACTGGACCCAGATCTTGAAAGTCCAACTACTGGAAGGCCAGTACCAAAGCCTTCTGGCTCAGCATCAAGCTCAACCCCAAGGAACTGACCTCTGACAGCAGGTCCGATAACCCCATTAACCCAGGACCCAATGTCTAAAGGCTGACCCCAGAGAAGTCAACAGAAATACTTACAAGATCGGTATGAAGATTAACCATGAGGGCTGACTCCACTAACACTGCTGATACAGTAATCAATGAGTGTAACAAAAATACTGAAGAAGTCCACATCAGCAGGGAAGTTACCATCACAGTCGCTGACAATGAAAGTAGTAGACCCAAGGTTAAGCCCACAGTGAAGCTGACAGTTCTATAGCTATCGTCAGCACTTTCTGATTTGATATCAGCCTCTTTGGGACCAGCACTTGGATCACAGGGATCAGTGCAAAAATAAAAAGGACAACCTTGCAGAACACACGCAGGACAAAAAAAACCTCTATTTGTCCTATAACCAGAAAAGGTAAAGGCAGGTGACATCTTTTGTTTAGTTCTGATGAAGGTCTTCACAAACTAGTAGTTAATTTTGGGAGGAGGAATGGAGATGGATCTCACTCTTGCTGACAGTAGTCTACAGTTCAGGCTTGAAAATGTGTTTTAGGAAACTTTACAAAAACTACCACCAAGCAAAGTAAGTACAGCATCACCAAATTTCTCAGAAGGTCAATCAATTTTAAACTTTTAGGATAAGGGCCTGGAGAAGTTTCGCCCTCTCTCTGTACGTATAATATATATATATATATATATATATATATATATATATATATATATATATATATATATATATATACACACACACACACACACACACACACACACACACATATCTATCTATCTATATATATATATATATATATATATATATATATATATATATGATTTATATGTATATATATATATATATATATATATATATACATATACATATATATATATATATATATATATATATATATATATATATATATACATATATATATATATATATATATATACATATATATATATATATATATATATATATATATATATATATATATATATATATATATATATATATATATATATACATACATATATATATATATATATATATATATATATATATACACACACACACATATATATATATATATATGGATCCCTATCATATGATAGAAACCTCATTTGACTGCAACTCATTTGACTGAGACCATAAGACTGAAATTTCAAAAGACTGAAAAGTCACTTGACTGAAACCCATAATACTCAGTTTCAACATACTCAATTTTAAACTGGACCATATGAAACCAGAACAGGTGGGAGGCTACACCCCCCCCCCCCAACTATATATACTAAATTCCAGGATTGCACTACAGTGGGGAAAAGGACATAGTAGTGGCAGCATGTAGACTACTGTAAGGTACATGAAATTCTATATGCACTTTTCCCCACTGTAGTGCAATCCTGGAGTAAGTATAGTTAGCGGGGTGTGGGGAACATAGCCCCCCCCACCTACTCTGGATTTATATGGTCCAATTTATTAGGTTGAAATTCAGTCTTATGGGTTTCGGTTAACTGACTTTTCAGTCTTTTGAAATTTCAGTCTTATGGTTTCAGTCAAATGAGGTTTCTATATGACAGGGATCCATATATATAGGTTCATTAGGTTCATACTAGGCTATCTGCCCTAGGGCATTTATAAGCATAGCCAGAGTGTGTTTGGTTTTCACCACCCATTTTAAATTAATTTTGCTATGCCCTTTTTCGAGGTTAGTATACTGTGCCTCAACAGTGACACAGAAGTGATACCCGGGGTAAACCTACGATCCCCCATCCACTCATCAAGATTCCTCTTGAAGAGAGTCAATGAGGTACTCTGCCTAACCTGGACTGGGATTTTATTCCAGAGTGAAGGGAGCCGCTGGGTTATGAATCTGTCCCCTCCAGCATGTCCTATTTATTTCAGTGCTGAGGTTCAAGTCTCTCGAGCGCGTACCTCGATGGGATTTGGATTTTCTGAGGTGCAGCATGTCCATTAATTCCGGGTTGGACATGGCTTTATACGTCAGGCACAGATCGCCTCTGAGCAGGCGGTATGCCACTGAGTAGAGCTAGAGTGTCTTTAACCGGGCAGCATATGGCATCTGTTTGAGCCCTTTGATCCTCTTGGTGAGGTACTTTTGAGGTCTTTCCAGTTGCTGCAGGTATCTGGTAGGTACATCCCAAAAGGGGCATTGTACTCAATTATGGGCTTGATGAGGGATGAGTAAAGAGGCACGATGACCTCCCCTGATCTAGATGTGAATCCCCTCATGATTAGGTGGGCTATATAAAATGTTTTTCTAAACCACTTTGGCCACGTGGTTGTCAAATGAGAGATTGCTATCAACTTGGGTCCCCAGGTCCCTAATTTCTTCTTCTGTACTTAATGGATTACCACCTATGTGGTAATTTGTGGGCACATTGTTT